>NC_138749.1:66609553-66777053 GCF_965113315.1 Podarcis vaucheri | reverse complement strand
ACCGTGACGACGTTCAGGGGCATCGTGGCTGGTAGGAGCGCTATGCGATGTAGCTTGATGAAGTCCACTCCTACAAAGTCTGCATTACTACCAGAGTCAATGGTAATAGGGACCTCCAGGGTGAGTCCTTTGGGCAGCTGGAGAGATGCGGTGAGTTGCTCCACTGGTTTGGGTGGGAGGGGGTCTGTGGGCTGCAAAATCTCTGGGGACTGCTTCACTGACTCGCCTGGCTGGGCCCCAGTGCCTCTGCCTCCAACCAGGCTTCGTCGTTTCCCTGCAGCTGTTCCCCCTGCTGAACTGCTCCCCTTACTGTTGCTGAGGCTGCAGTGTGCTTCTGGAGCCTCTGGGGACACTCTTTGGCCATGTGCTGCGCACTGTCGCAGATATAGCACTTCCTGTTCCCTCTAGGAGCCTTCGTCTTGACTGCTCCTGGTGTTTGGGCTCTGGTTGCTGTCTGAGCCCTGGCACCACCTAGCTCCATCGGCTCTTCTCCCCCCCCCCCAGTGGAGGCGTGGATTGCGCACGTCCTGTCTCTCTGGGCAGGAAGGGAGTTGTCCTGGAGGTGTGCGTGCCATACGTCCCTCATCCCTGCTCCAAGGGCGTTCTTCCAGGCGTACCCCTATCGCCAGCTCTTTGGATGACTTCTGTGGTACTGTTAGGTCTCTCCCCCCTCGCCAGCTCATCCTTCACGGCTCCATTTAGCTCCTCCCAGAACAGATCCCTCACGGCAGTGGAGTCCTTCTCCCAGCCCAGCACGTTTACCAACGCAAAAAAGCGGGAGTGATATTGTCTCACCGTGGATTTGCCCTGCTTCAGTCCATGCATTTCCCTCCTGGCCACATCCACATCTACCGTTGATTGAAAACAATTGTCCATAGCCTTGATAAATGCATTTGAATCTTGGAGGGCGGGATCATTTTCGCGCCATAAATTGCGCAGCCATGATTTAGCTTCCCCATGCAGATGAGTTATTATGAAGCCTACTTTCTCCTCCTCATCTCTAAAGTCTTTCCGAAGCAAATTGAGCGCGAAAACTATGTCTGCTCTGAAGTTAGGATACTGCTCCAGGTTCCCATCGAAGTGGGCTACGATGCTGCCCCCCCCCCCGTTTCCCAAGGCCAACTCCCTCCGGCTTCGGTCCCAGCAGCCCCTCCTTGCCCAAACGGTCTCACCTGGTTTGCAGATCTCGGCAGAGCGCTGTTGCTTCTTCCTCCCTCTTTCTGGATGCTTCTACTTCTGCGTAAAGCCTCGTGACTGCTTCTTGCAGTCCTGCCACTTTCTCCTCTGTAGTCATCTTTGCCTATCTTCGTGAGCTCGCAAAAAAATTTTTTTGTGAGACGGAGCTTACTGTCAGAGCTGCCCAAGGTCCGAGCTCACAAAGGACCAACGCCAGTTTGTCGTTATATACAAAAGTCTTTATTGAAGTTCATTTTCACTTTGACAGCCGTAGCGCGCCGCTCTACCTCTGAAACTCTAGACCGCCGAAGCTCTGTCTGAATCTCCTCCCCCCATACACCAGTTTAAGACTCTAGCCTTGCTCCACCTCTTCCTTTGCTCTTTCCACCTCTGGCTCCGCCTGTCAGCTGGGGTCTCGCCCTTCCTAGACTCTTCTGACGCTGAACCCCCTGAGTCTTCTCCTTGCCTCCAGCGGGCTTTAGAACCTGGTTCCCAATCCGGGCTTTCTGCTGTCCCGCGCGCCTGTACATTTGAACTTGGCGCGCGCGCCCAGCCGGCAACCTTCCTCCTGACCGTTACACTGCTCCTGTCACTGTTTCCCCCTTCGGGGGAGCTAGCTGGACCCGACCTCCCTTCCGTTCCCTCACTCTCCGATGGAGGCGTGGTCAGCCCTGACTCATCTTCTCTCCCTGCTGGAGGAGACGCTGGCCCTGCACCATGGGACTCTTCCCCCCCACTACGCTCTGGTGGGGAAGCTGGTCCTGATTTCCAGCTGCTGCTTTGGGAGTCCCCGCTGGCCTCTTGTTTCTGGTGTGTCCCCCCCGGGACCCCCCTTGCCCTGACCATGGGCACATCCTTCTGGGAATCTTCTGATTCGCTGGAGAAGCTCATGGAATCTCTCGGGTCACTGCCATACTCCCCTACGCTCCCCTCCGATTCTTCCCCTTCGCTCTCCATCTCCTCTCTCCCCTGTGCCTCTGTTCCTGAGTCCCTGACAATGGTATTGTGTTATTTTGGTTTCATTACACACACTTTGCGATTTCTAGGTCAATGTGCATTAACACCAAAGAAAACGAGTGATATCCAAATTCTTTTTACTATGTACCTTTAACACACAACAACCTGTTTGGCTTTGTTTAGGCTTATTACACTTCGATTTGCTCGGGTTAGGGTTACGGTTTAGTGTTTTGGTTAGGGTTAGGGATACGGTTACTGTTACGGTTAGGGTTAGGGTTAGGGTTAGGGTTAGGGTAAGGGTTAGGGTTAGCGTTAGCGTTAGCGTTAGCGTTTCGGTTAGGGTTAGGGTTAGGGTTAGTGTTAGGGTTAGGGTTAGGGTTACGGTTAAGGTTAGGGTTATGATTAGGGTTAGGGTTTGGGTTAGGGTTAGGGTTAGGGTTAGGGTTAGGGTTAGGGTTGGGGTTGGGGTTGGGTTTGGGGTTATGGTTAGGGTTAGGGTTAGGGTTAGGGTTAGGGTAGGGTTAGGGTTAGGGTGAATGACCACCAAAAGAACAATCCAAGCTTATTTGTCCTCTTTCTATTGAGGTGGAACCAAATCACCTATGCTTGATTTGGGCTGATAAAAAACATGTCACTCTGCGATTTTTGGGTGAATGTGCATTCTAACCCCAAAAATACCATTTTGAAATAACCCAATCAGAGCTTTATCAACTTCTTTTTATGTAGATGGTACCTGTCAGGGGCTCAGGAACAGAGGCACAGGGGAGAGAGGAAATGGAGAGCGAAGGGGACGAATCTGAGGGCATCGTAGGGGAGTATGGCAGTGACCCGAGAGATTCCATGAGCTTCTCCAGCGAATCAGAAGATTCCCAGAATGAGGCGCCGATGGCCAGGGCAAGGGGTGTCCCAGGGGGGACGCACCAGAAACAAGGGGCCAGCGGGGACTCCCAAAACAGCAGCGGGAGATCAGGACCAGCTTCGCCACCAGAGCGTAGTGGGGGGGAAGAGTCCCATAGTGTTGGGCATGAGTTGGCTGGATAGGCACAGCCCGGCATTAGCATGGTACCAGCGGCAATTGACCTTCTGCTCCTCCTACTGCGCAGAACATTGCATCCGGACCAGCCAGGAAGAGGAGGGGCAAGAGGATGAACCACAGCTACACCTAGGCATGGTGCAAGCGGTACCAAACAAGTACAAGGCGTTTTTGGAGGTCTTCTGCGAGAAGGAAGCGGACAAGCTGCCTCCCCACAGGCCCTACGACTGCATGATTGACCTCCTACCGGGGGCGACGCTGCCGACTGGAAAACTGTATTCCATGTCTGAAGACGAACTGCAAGAACTCAGGGAGTTCATAGATCACAACTTGAAGTGGGGATTCATCCAAGAATCCAAAGCAGCGGGGGGCAGTCCCGTGTTTTTCGTGAAGAAGAAAGACACGCCCCAACAGAGGCTGGTAGTTGATTACAGAATCATCAATTCCAGGACAAAGCCCACAGCATTCCCCATGCCTAAGATCGACGACCTGCTCGCGACGGTGAGGAAGGGACGAATCTTCACCAAGTTGGATCTACGAGGGGCGTACAACCTTATACGCATGCGGGAGGGCGATGAGTGGAAGACAGCCATGTTTACGCCTTTAGGCACCTATGAATATCGAGTTATGCCGTTTGGTCTGCAAAATGGCTACCATTATTTCCAAGCCTTCATGCACCACGTGTTAGCGGGACTCCTCTACAAGAAGTGCGTATGCTTCCTAGATGACATCCTGATCTTCTCGGAATCGCAGGAGGCTCACGAGGGAGACGTCAAGGAGGTCCTGCAGAGACTACGGGAGCACAGACTTTACGCCAAACTGGAGAAGTGCCAGTTCGACATGACGGAGGTGGATTTCCTGGGCTACAAGCTGTCCGACAAGGGACTCGCCATGGATAGCACCAAGGTCCGCTCGGTGTTGGTAGTTGGACTGGAAGAGCCCGTGCAATCGGAAGGAGGTCCAGAAGTTCGTCGGCTTCGCCAACTTTTATCGCAAGTTCATCAAGGGGTTCGCCAGGGAGACGGCGGCTATCACGGACACTCTCAGCTCCAAGAAGAAGAAGTTCACCTGGACGGACCAGGCGGAGCAGTCTTTTCGGAGACTCAAGCGTCTCTTCGCGTCCGAAGAACAGCTGCTACACGTAAACCCCAGCAAACCAATGAGGGTGGAAACGGACGCCTCGGACAGAGCGGTGGGGGCGGTCCTGTTGCAGCAAGATCCGCAAGGGAACTGGAGGCCCTGCGCATTCTACTCCAGGAAACTCAGCAAGTTGGAACAGAACTACACCATCTGGGACAGGGAGTTGCTGGCCATCCATGCAGCCTTCAAGGCGTGGCAGCACTTCCTCATCGGAGCCAGACACACTGTGCAGGTCCGCACGGACCATAAGAACCTGGAGTACGGGCGCACGGCGCGGTTCCTGAACCAGAGACACATCCGCTGGGCAGAGTTCTTTGTGGATTTTGACTTCCGGATAGAATACATCCCGGGAGACAACAATATCATGGTGGATGCACTATCCAGGAAACCGCAGTATCTCGAGGAAGTGGCACCGGTGGTGGCCAAACACATTTTCGCACCTAAAGCATGGGCATGCGCTTCAGCCACCGTGGACCTGGACACGGTGCGTCGCACGCTGCAGACGGATTTGTTCGCACAATCCAAGATGGAGGAGGTGTGAAGAGGCACAGCGAAGGATGACGAGTTCCAGATATGCGACGGACTGCTCACCCGCAAAGGGGCTCTCTACGTGCCGGGAGACGACCTCCGCGCGAAAGTCCTGCAGCAGTTACACAACGCGCCCAGCGCTGGGCACTTCGGCAAGGACAAGACGGCAGAATTAGTAGCCAGAGACTTTTGGTGGCCCCAGATGAGGGGAGAAGTCACAGATTACGTCTCTAGGTGTGACACATGCCAAACGGCCAAACCAGTGCACAGGAAGCCGGCGGGACTGCTGGAACCGCTACAGACGCCGCTCGAACCATGGGAGAAAGTGGCCCTGGACTTTGTCACAGATCTGCCCAGCTCGCGAGGCAAAACAGCGGTACTCATGGTCGTAGACCTGTTCACCAAGATGGCGCACTTCATTCCTTGTGCGAAGGTGGCCACAGCGGAACAGACCACCAAGCTGTTCATAGACCACGTGTTCAAAGTTCACGGCTTTCAGGGGCTCAGGAACAGAGGCACAGGGGAGAGAGGAAATGGAGAGCGAAGGGGAAGAATCTGAGGGCAGCGTAGGGGAGTATAGCAGTGACCCGAGAGATTCCATGAGCTTCTCCAGCGAATCAGAAGATTCCCAGAAGGAGGCGCCCATGGGCAAGGGGGGTCCCAGGGGGGACGCACCAGAAACAAGGGGCCAGCGGGGACTCCCAAAGCAGCAGCTGGAAATGAGGACCAGCTTCCCCACCAGAGCGTAGTGGGGGGGAAGAGTCCCATGTGTCAGGGAGAGAAGATGAGTCAGGGCTGACCACGCCTCCATCGGAGAGTGGGGGAACGGAGGGGAGGTTGGGTCCAGCTAGCCTCCCCGAAGGGGGAAGCAGTGACAGGAGCAGTATAACGGTCAGGAGGAAGGTTGCCGGCTGGGCGCGCACGCCGAGTTCGAATGTACAGGCGCGTGGGACAGCAGAAAACCCGGATTGGGAACCCGGTCCTAAAGCCCGCCGGAGGCGGGGAGAAGACTCAGGGGATTCAGCGTCAGAAGAGTCTAGGAAGGGCGAGACCCCAGCTGACAGGCGGAGCCAGAGGAGGAAAGAGCAAAGGAAGAGGTCAAGCAAGGCTAGAGTCATAAACTGGTGTCTGGGGGGCGGAGATTCAGACGGAGCTTCAGCGGTTTAGAGTTTCAGACGTAGAGCTGCACGCTGCGACTGTGAAAGCAAAACTGAACTTCAGTAAAGACTTTTGTATATAAGAACGAACCGGCGTTGGTCCTTTGTGAGCTGGGACCTCGGGCAGCTCTGACACCTATGCTTGATTTGGGCTGATTACAAATATTTCACTGCGATTTTGGTTGAACGTGCATTCTAACCCAAAAAACACGAATTTGAAATAAGCCCAATAAGAGCGTTATCATCTTCTTTTTATATAGATGGAAGCGAAAATAACTTTTTGCTTTGGTTGGGTAATTCTTGTGCACACCCAAAAAACACAATGCGAATTGAAATGAGCTGAAATAAAGCTTATCCGTATTCTTTCTACGCATATGGAAGCGGAAATATGGTTGTCAGGGGTACAGGGACAGAGTCACAGGGAAGGCAGGAAATGGAGAGGAGTCCCTGGAGAGCGAGGAAGAGGATAGCAATGACGCAGGGGATTCCATGAGTCTCTCCAGCGAATCAGAGGATTCCCAGAAAGGGGCGCCTGTGGTAAGGGCAAGGGGAGCCCCGGGGGGAAAGTGTCAGGAGCGGGGGGCCAGCAGGGGACCCCAAAGCGGCAGCTGGGAATCAGGGCCAGCCTCCCCACCAGAGCGCAGCGAGGGAGGGGGAGGTTCCAGTGTGTCAGAGGGAGCAGCTCCGGTGACAGAGAAAGGGGAGGGATCAGAGCAAGCCGTTCTCCCAGAAGGGGAGGAAAGCAGTGAGGGGAGTAGCATAACTGTCAAAAGGAAGGTCAGAAGTTGGGCGCGCGCGCCAAGTTCAAATGAGGAGGCGCGCGGGAGAACAGGGAGCCCGGAGGAGGAGGGGCCAGGACCCAAAGCCCGCAGGAGGGGGCAGGAGCAGTCTGGAGACTCCGCTTCAGGAGAAAGCAGGAGGGGAGGAACCCCGACGGGCAGAAAGACCCTGCGGAAAAGGAAAGAGAGAAAGAGGTGGGGCAGCGTTAGCTTATTAAACTGGTGTAGGGGAGGGACCGATTCAGAGGGGACTTCTAATGTCTAGGAGAAAGAGACGCGGGGCTGCACGCCTCGGTTGTGGAACCAATAATGAACTGCAATAAACATCCTTGTATATAAGAAGAGCTTGGTGTTGGTCTTTTGTGAGCTGAGACCTGAGGCAGCCCTGACAGTAAGTCCCCTCCCAAAAGAACGCAAAAAAATTTTTTGCGAAGCTCACGAAGTTTGGCGGCCATGAGTATGGAGGAGCAGATAGCTGATCTACGCAACGCAGTCTCCCAGCTTACCACTGCGGTAGTGGTCTCCCAGAAGAAGGGGGAAGAGGCAGAAAAGCGATGCCAGGATCTGCAAGCCAGGTGGGATCATGCATGCCAAGTGGGATTCCCGGGGTCCAGATCTGCAGGCGTAGGACTGGGCAGAAGGGGAGGCAACTTGGTAGCCTACTTCGATGGGAACCTGAAGCAGTACCCCAGTTTTTGAGCAGACATCGAATATGCGTTGCATTTGCTTCGCGACGACTTTAAAGATGAGGAGGAGAAGGTGGGTTTCATTGTGTCCCACTTGCATGGGGAAGCGAGGGCTTGGCTGCGCAATCTGTGGCACGAAGATTGTCCTGCTCGAAGGGACTCAGATGAATTTATCAAAGCCATGGACGCTTGCTTCCAATCTACCGTGGATGTGGATGTAGCACGCAAGGAAATGCATGGTTTAAGGCAAGGCAAGGCTACAGTACGTCAGTACCATCCTAGGTTTTTCGCCTTGCTGAATGTATTGAAATGGGAGAAAGACTCCCTGGCAGTAAGAGACTTGTTTTGGGAGGGGTTGTCTGGCCCTGTAAAAGATGAATTGGCAAGGGGGGACAGACCTCAAACCCTAGCAGAAGTTGTGCAGCGGGCGCTCGCCATTGGAGTGCGCCACGAAGAACGCCCTTGGCGCAATGAGGAGGGTCGCCAGCTTCACACACCGTCTAGAGCGCCTCCTTTCCTTCCCAGGGATCTAGGACGTACGCGTCCCTCACCTCAGCTGCAGGCAGGGGAGGAACCAATGGAACTTGGGAGTGCTAAGGCTCAGTCAGCTGCCGGAGCCCCAGCGTCCGGAGCAGTCAAGACGAAGCCTCCTAGAGGGAACAGGAAGTGTTACATCTGTGACAGTGCGATGCACATGGCCAAAGAGTGTCCCCAGAGGCTCCAAAAGCACACTGCAGCCTTAGCAACAGTAACTGCAGCAGCACTACCTGAAGAGCAATTTCAGGGAAACGGAAATGCCTGGCTGGAAGCAGGAATGCTGGGGCACAGCCAGGCGAGTCAGTAAGGCAGTCCCCAGTGCTTTTGCAGCATACAGACCCCCTGCCACCCAAGCCAGTGGTGCAACTCACTGCAACTCTCCAGCTGCCTGATGGACGCACCCTGGAAGTTCCCATTACAGTTGACAGTGGAAGCAACGCAGACTTCGTGGGGGTGCATTTCGTCAAGCAGCATCGCATAGAGCGCCTACCAGCCACGCTGCCATTGGACGTCGTCACAGTGGATGGCAGGAAGCTGCTGGGTGGGCAGGTGGTACAACAGACGCCACCCATGGTAATGCAGATTGGCAATCACCGAGAAGTCATCAGTTTCAACGTCACCCGCCTGTCAGACGCGCCTATAGTGTTAGGCATGAGTTGGCTGGATAGGCACAGCCCAACCATGGCGTGGTACCAGCGGCAGATCACTTTCGGCTCGTCCTATTGTGCACAGCATTGCATACAGATCGCTCAGGAGGAGGAAGGCCAGGAGGAGGGGCAGCAGCTAAGCCTCAGCATGGCGCAAGTAGTACCCCTCAAGTACAAGGGGTTTTTGGAGGTCTTCTGCGAAAAGGAAGCCGACCAGTTGCCGCCCCACCGGCCCTACGATTGCGCAATTGACCTCTTGCCGGGGACAACGCTGCCGCCTGTGAAGCTGTATTCCATGTCCGAGGATGAGTTGCAGGAGCTCAGAGAGTTCATAGATCACAACCTGCAGCGGGGATTCATCCGGGAATCAAAGGCTGTAGGGGGCAGTCCTGTGTTTTTCGTGAAGAAGAAGGACACGCCCCAAAAAAGACTGATAGTGGACTTTAGATTCATAAACTCTAAGACAAAGCCCGCGGCCTTTCCCATGCCCAAGATTGACGACCTGCTCGCGACGGTGTGGAAAGGAAAGATATTCACCAAGTTGGATCTCCGCGGAGCTTACAATCTCATACGCGTGCGAGAGGGTGATGAGTGGAAGACGGCCATGTTCACGCCGTTGGGCACCTACGAATACAGAGTTATGCCGTTTGGTCTCCAGAATGGCTCCCACTATTTCCAAGCTTTTATGCACCACGTGCTAGCGGGACTCCTCTACAAGAAGTGCGTATGTGTCAGGGGTTCAGGAGCAGAGGCAAGGGCAAGGGAGGAAACAGAGAGCGAGGGGGAGGAGGCAGAAGAAAGGATGAGTGATGACGACGACCCGAGATCTCCGAGTCTTTCCAGTGAATCAGAAGATTCACAGAAAGGAGCACCAGTGGCCAGGGCAAGGGGGGAGCCTAGGGGGACACCCCAGGAGGAAAGGGCCAGAGGGGGCTCAGAGGGGAGCAGTTGGAAATCGGGACCAGCGTCACCAACAGAGAGCAGGGGAGAGGAAGGGCGTCAGGTATCAAGCGCTGGCAGCTCACAACAGGAGGGAGGGCACGAGTCAGGAGTGGCCACACCTCCATCGGGGAGCGAAGAAACGGTCAGACGGAAAGTGGAAGGTTGGGCGCGCGCGCCAAGTTCAAATGCACAGGAAGGTGGCGCAGTAAGCAGCCCAGAAAGGGAGCCAGGTCCTAAAGCCCGGCGCAAGGAGGCAGGAGGGTCCGGGGGGTCGGCGTCAGAAGAATCCAGGAAGGAAGAGACCCAGGGGGGCAGAGGGACCCAGAGAAGAACAGTCAGGCGGAAAAGGTGGAGTAAGGCTAGGATATTAAGTTGGTGTACAAGGGGCGGAGACTCAGACGGAGCTTCGCCGGTCTAACCCATAAGACGTAGAGTTGCACGCAGCAGCTGGAGAATGGAAACTGTAACTCAATAAAGACTTTAACAAAGTGATTGCTGGCTAGCGTGATCCTCTGTGAGCTAGGATCTGGAAGCAGCTCTGACAGTAAGCTCCGTCTCCGTTGTGGGCATCTACAGCCTCGCGGACAGAGGAGAAGGAGGGTGCCTGCGACTCAGCTCACGAACGGCAGACAATATGACGGCCGAACAGCAGATAGGAGAACTCAGAGAAGCAGTGACACGTCTGAATGCCGAAATACTTGCATCCAGGAAGAGAGAGGAGGACGCAGCTGCCGCCTACAGGGATCTCCAGGTCAGGTTGGAAGTGCTTACAAAGCAAGGGGAATTGACACCCAAACGGGAGGGGATTGGATTGGGAAGAAGAACAGGCAGTTTAGTCTCTCACTTCGATGGGAATTTACAGATGTACCCCAACTTTAAAGCAGATGTACAGTGTGCACTGCAACTGCTGGACAAAGACTTTAGAGATGAGCAAGAGAAAGTGGGATTTATCATGTCCCATTTGCATGGAGATGCTAAAGCATCGCTGCGCAATTTGTGGAGGGATAAGGATCCAGCGCTCCAAACCGCGGATGCCTTTATTAAAGCGATGGATGGGTGTTTTTTATCAAGCATTGACGTGGATCTTGCCCGGAAGGAGGTGCATGGGCTGAAGCAAGGGAGGGCCAGCGTAAGACAGTACCATGCCCGCTTTTTTGCATTAGTCAGTGCCTTGGAATGGGACAGAGATTCAGCTCCAGTCAGAGATCTATTTTGGGAAGGCTTGAACAGTGCAGTTAAAGATGAAATTGCAAGGGGGGAGAGACCCCGGACCACGCAGGAGGTCGTTCAGAGGGCGCTGGCGGTGGGAGTGCGGCTAGAGGAACGTCCATGGAGCAGGGACGAAGGACGTGGAGGGCGCGAACTAGCGAGAGGGTTCTCCTTCGTTCCCAGGGAAGCTGCGCGTGCGCAATCCACACCTCCGCCAGGAGGGGGAGCGGAACCTATGGAGGTTGGCGGTGCCAGGGCTCAGTCAGCAACCAGAGCCACAGCACCGGGAGCAGTCAAGGCGAAGCCTCCTAGAGGGAGCAGGAAGTGTTACATCTGCGAAAGTCCACAGCACCTGGTGAAAGAGTGTCCCCAGAGGCTCCACAAGCACACTGCAGCCTCAGCAATGGTAACTGCAGCAACTCAGCAAGGCGAACCACAGCAGGGAAACGACGGAGTCTGGCTGGAGAGAGAGGCACTGGGACCCAGCCAGACGTGTCAGTGAAGCAGTCCCCAGAGATTTTGCAGCCCACAGACCCCCTCCCACCCAAACCAGTGGTGAGGCTCACCGCATCGCTCCAGCTACCCAATGGCCTCACCATGGACGTGCCAATCACCATTGACTCAGGAAGCAATGCGAACTTTATAGGGCAAGACTTTGTCAATAAACACGCTATACAGCTGCTGCCTGCCACGCTGCCCCTGCAGGTCGTCACGGTGGATGGCAGGGAGCTGCTAGGGGGGCAGGTGGTGAAGCAAACGCCACCAATGGTGATGCGACTTGGAAATCACAGGGAAATCATCAGTTTTAATGTCACCAGACTGTCGGACACGCCTATTGTCTTGGGCATGAGTTGGCTGGACAGACACAGTCCGACGTTGGCTTGGTACCAGCGGCAGCTAGTCTTTGGTTCCTCATACTGCGCTGAACACTGCATCCTGCCCCGGCAGGAGGGAGAGGAGGAGGAGGCGCAGCTGCAGCTGGGGACGCTGCAAGCAATCCCCCACAAATACGCGGGATTTTTGGAGGTCTTCTGCGAGAAGGAAGCGGATAAGCTACCCCCCCACAGATCATATGACTGCAAGATTGACCTACTGCCAGGGGTGGCGCTGCCCAAAGGGAAGCTGTATTCCATGTCTGAGGACGAACTACAGGAACTCAAGGAATTCATAGATCATAATTTGGAGCGCAGCTTCATCCGGGAGTCCAAGGCGGTGGGAGGCAGTCCTGTATTCTTTGTTAAGAAGAAGGACACGCCCCAAAAAAGACTTGTAGTGGACTACCGGATCTTGAACAGTGTGACCAAGCCATCGGACTTCCCCATGCCCAGGATCGATGACCTCCTCGCGACGGTACGCAAGGGTCGCGTGTTCACCAAGTTGGACCTGCGTGGGGCGTACAACCTCATTCGCATGCGGGAGGGTGATGAGTGGAAGACGGCCATGTTCACGCCCCTGGGCACCTACGAATACAGAGTTATGCCTTTTGGATTGCAAAATGGCTCTCACTGTTTTCAAGCTTTCATGCATCACGTGCTGGCGGGGCTCCTCTACAAAACGTGCGTCTGCTTCTTGGATGACATCCTGATATTTTCTGAGTCCCAGCAGGATCACGACAGACACGTCAGGGAAGTGCTGAGCAGACTACAGCAGCATAGGCTTTACGCCAAGCTGGAAAAGTGCCAGTTCGACGTGACGGAGGTGGATTTCCTGGGCTACAGATTGTCGGACAAGGGGCTCGCCATGGACAGTGCCAAGGTTCGTGCCGTGTTGGACTGGAAGAGCCCGCGCAACCGGAAGGAGGTCCAGCGGTTTGTTGGCTTTGCGAACTTCTATCGCAAGTTTATCAAGGGGTTCGCTATGCAAACGGCGGCCATCACAGACACGCTCAGTTCCAAGAAGAAGAAGTTCATCTGGACGGAGCAGGCGGAGCAGTCCTTTCAGGAACTCAAGCGTCTCTTCGCATCGGAAGAGCAGCTACTGCATGTCAACCCCAGCAGGCCCATGAGGGTGGAGACGGACGCATCAGACAGAGCCGTGGGAGCAGTCCTGTTGCAGCAAGACCCGCAGGGGGTCTGGAGGCCGGGAGCGTTTTACTCCAGGAAGCTCAGCAAGTCTGAACAGAACTACACCATCTGGGACAGGGAGTTGCTTGCCATTCATGCAGCTTTCAAGGCGTGGAGGCACTTCCTGATCGGCGCCAAGCACACGGTGCAGGTCTGCACGGACCACAAGAATCTGGAGCACTGGCGCACGGCGCAGTTCCTGAACCAGAGGCAGATACGTTGGGCCGAATTCTTTGCGAACTTCGACTTCCGAATAGAGTATGTCCCGGGGGACACCAACGTCATGGCGGATGCCCTATCCCGTAAACCACAGTACCTGGAGGAGGCGACGCCAGCGGCTGCCATGCACATCTTCGCACCGACGGTGTGGGCGTGCGCTTCGGCGACAGTTGACCTGGATGCGGTGAGGAGAGCGCTGCAGGACGACACCTTCGCGCGAGCCAAAATGGCAGAGGCGCAAAGGGGCGCGGCGGCGACTGGCGAGTTCCAAGTTCGCGATGGATTACTCCTCCGTAAAGGGGCCATCTACGTGCCGGGGGACGATCTTCGCGCCAAGGTACTGCAGCAGCTGCACGACGCACCCACTGCCGGGCACTTTGGCAAGGAGAAGAAAATAGAATTAGTCGCCAGGGACTTCTGGTGTCCCAGAATGAGAGGGGAGGTCGCGGACTACGTGGCGAGGTGCGACACCTGCCAGAGGGCCAAACCAGTACACAGACCGCCGGCGGGACTGCTGGAACCGCTGCAAACCCCGTTCGAACCATGGGAGAGAGTGGCCCTGGACTTTGTCACGGATCTGCCCAGCTCGAGGGGCAAGACGGCAGTGCTAGTGGTGGTGGACTTGTTCTCCAAGATGGCACATTTCATCCCGTGTGCGAAGGTGGCCACAGCGGAACAAACCGCCAAACTGTTCATAGATCACGTGTTCAGGGTTCACGGTCTGCCGCGGTCTATACTGTCCGACCGGGGGCGGCAGTTCATCTCGAACTTCTGGCAGAAGCTGATGAGCTTCCTGAACGTCAAGATCAACCTGGCGTCGGCTAGACACCCGCAGACCAACGGGCAAGCGGAGCGGGTCAATGCCATCATGCAGCAGTACCTGAGATGTTATGTGAATCAACAGCCTGCGACGTGGGTGGATTACCTGCCTCTCGCCGAGTTCGCCTACAACAACACGAAGCACGTGTCCACGGGGGTCACGCCGTTCTTCGCCAACAACGGGAGACACCCCAGAACCTTCCCGGGACTGGAAAGAATGGGGGAGGGGGAGCCGCAGACAGCAGATGCATTCGCGTCGGAGTTGCAGGAGGTCCACGATCAGCTTCGGCGGCACCTGGAGCTGGCTAAGCACGCATACAAGGTACAAGCGGACAAACACAGGAGGGTTGGCGAAGAGATCCATGTGGGAGACTGGGTCTGGTTAGCAGCCCACGCAGTGCCGGCCAGGTCGTTGGCGAAGAAGAAACTAGGGCATAAACAACTGGGGCCCTATCAAGTCGAAGAACAGGTCAACCCGGTGGCTTTCAGGCTGGCGCTTCCGGAGGGTTCCAAGATGCATCCGGTGTTCCACAGATCGGTGCTCACTCCCTACAAGGCACCTCACAGATTTCAGGAACCAGGAACGGCACCAAGTCCGCTCCGAGAGAGAACCGAGCAAGGGGGAGGGGCACAGGAGGAGCGCATCAACGAAGTCACAGAGATTTTGGACTCTAGATGGGGGGAAGAGGGGGTAGAATACCTTCTCGCCAAGGAGGGCACCCCGGCCAGTGCCAACAACTGGGTGCCGGGCTACGCTTTAGACGAACCTCTGCTCAAAGAAGAGTTTCATGCCCTCTTCCCACACAGGCCCATGCCAGCTGATTTTTTCGACGACTGGCTTTTCACGCCCACGCTTTCAGCCAGCACGTTCCGGGGGTTCGACTCGGACGAGGAACCGACACGCGACGCACGTTCCCCGGAGGGGTCACCCTCAGGATCTGCCTCAGAACCCTCGTATTAGTGGGACGATAGACCAGAGGAGCAGTGGCGCAGAAAGTGGCTGGAGGGTCCAGGACGAGCGACGCCCCCAGAAGGAAGCGAGGGAGAGACGGACATGGACGTATTCGGGGACGACCCGGGTTTCGAGCACGGCGGCACAGAGATGGAAGCGGAGGTGACCGTCATCGACGAGAGCAGGGAGGAAGAACCGGAAGACTTCGGATGGAGGCCCGCCACGGGAAGCGAACTGTATCCAACATTCGTCCCCCTGACACAGCCGCACCCAGCTCCCGCACCGGAAGGAGAGGAGGGGGGAAGAGGGGGCTTCGAGGGGGGATGGATGTCAGGGGTTCAGGAGCAGAGGCAAGGGCAAGGGAGGAAACAGAGAGTGATGGGGAGGAGGCAGAAGAAAGGATGAGTGATGACGACGACCCGAGATCTCCGAGTCTTTCCAGTGAATCAGAAGATTCACAGAAAGGAGCACCAGTGGCCAGGGCAAGGGGGGAGCCTAGGGGGACACCCCAGGAGGAAAGGGCCAGAGGGGGCTCAGAGGGGAGCAGTTGGAAATCGGGACCAGCGTCACCAACAGAGAGCAGGGGAGAGGAAGGGCGTCAGGTATCAAGCGCTGGCAGCTCACAACAGGAGGGAGGGCACGAGTCAGGAGTGGCCACACCTCCATCGGGGAGCGAAGAAACGGTCAGACGGAAAGTGGAAGGTTGGGCGCGCGCGCCAAGTTCAAATGCACTGGAAGGTGGCGCAGTAAGCAGCCCAGAAAGGGAGCCAGGTCCTAAAGCCCGGCGCAAGGAGGCAGGAGGGTCCGGGGGGTCGGCGTCAGAAGAATCCAGGAAGGAAGAGACCCAGGGGGGCAGAGGGACCCAGAGAAGAACAGTCAGGCGGAAAAGGTGGAGTAAGGCTAGGATATTAAGTTGATGTACAAGGGGCGGAGACTCAGACGGAGCTTCGCCGGTCTAACCCATAAGACGTAGAGTTGCACGCAGCAGCTGGAGAATGGAAACTGTAACTCAATAAAGACTTTTACAAAGTGATTGCTGGCTAGCGTGATCCTCTGTGAGCTAGGATCTGGAAGCAGCTCTGACAGTATGTTTCCTCGACGACATTCTGATCTTCTCGGAATCGCCGGAAGCTCACGAGAGCGACGTTAAGGAGGTCTTGCAGAGGCTACGGGAGCACAGGCTCTACGCCAAGCTGGAGAAGTGCCAATTCGACATGACGGAGGTGGATTTTCTAGGCTATAGGCTGTCAGACAGGGGACTTGCCATGGACAGCGCCAAGGTCCGCGCGGTGTTGGACTGGAAAAGCCCGCAGAATCAGAAGGAGGTCCAGAGGTTCGTCGGCTTCGCCAATTTTTACCGCAAGTTCATCAGGGGTTTCGCCAGGGAGACGGCAGCTATCACGGACACTCTCAGCTCCAAGAAGAAGAAGTTCACCTGGACAGACCAGGCGGAGCAGTCCTTCCCGAGACTTAAGAGTCTCTTCGCGTCCGAAGAACAGCTGCTACACGTGAATCCCAGCAGGCCAATAAGAGTTGAGACTGACGCATCTGACAGAGCGGTGGGGGCCGTCCTTTTACAGGAAGACCCGCAGGGGAACTGGAGGCCCTGCGCTTTCTACTCCCGGAAGCTCAGCAAGTCGGAACAGAACTACACCATCTGGGACAGGGAGTTGCTGGCCATCCACGCGGCTTTCAAGGCATGGAGGCACTTCCTCATCGGAGCCAAGCACACCGTGCAGGTCCGCACGGACCACAAGAACCTTGAGTACTGGCGCACGGCGAAGCTACAGAGCCAGAGGCACATACGCTGGGCAGAGTTCTTTGCGGACTTCGATTTCAGGATTGAGTACATCCCAGGCGACAACAATGTCATAGCAGATGCGCTCTCCAGGAAACCGCAGTATCTCGAGGATGCGGCACCTGTGGCAGCCAAGCACATTTTTGCACCGCAGGCGTGGGCGTGCGCTTCAGCCGCCGTGGACCTGGAGGCGGTGCGTCGCGCGCTGCTGACGGATCCGTTCGCACAGTCCAAGATGGAAGAGGTGCGGAGAGGCACAGCGAGGGACGACGAGTTCCAGATACGTGACGGCCTGCTAACCCGTAAAGGTGCTCTCTACGTTCCGGGAGACGATCTCCGCGCGAAGGTTCTGCAGCAGTTCACGACGCACCCAGCGCTGGCCACTTCGGCAAGGAAAAGACGGCGGAATTAGTGGCCAGAGACTTTTGGTGGCCCCAGATGCGAGGGCAGGTCGCGGACTACGTTGCCAGGTGTGACACTTGCCAAAGGTCCAAGCCAGTGCACCAGAAACCAGCGGGACTGCTGGAACCGTTGGAGACGCCACTGCATCCGTGGGAGAGGGTGGCGCTGGACTTTGTCACTGATCTGCCCAGTTTGCTAGGCAAGACGGCAGTGCTTGTGGTTGTAGACCTGTTCACCAAGATGGCGCATTTCATTCCTTGCGCGAAGGTGGCGACTGCGGAGCAGACCGCCAAACTGTTCATAGACCACGTGTTCAGGGTGCACGGCTTGCCACGATCCATCCTGTCCGACCGCGGTCGCCAGTTCGTTTCCAGTTTTTGGCAGAAGCTCCTGGGTATCCTGAACGTCAAGATCAACTTAGTGTCGGCGAGACACCCGCAGACCAACGGCCAAGCGGAAAGGGTCAACGCCATCATGCAGCAGTACCTGCGCTGTTACGCCAATCAGAAGCCTGCGACTTGGGTGGACTACTTGCCGATGGCCGAGTTTGCCTACAACAACACGAAGCACGCGTCCACGGGGGTGACGCCGTTCTTCGCCAACAATGGGCGGCATCCCAGAACCTTTCCGGGAGTGGAGACGACGGTGCAGGGAGCGACGCAGGGAGCGGAGCATTTGGCCGCAGAATTGCAGGAGGTCCACAAGGAGCTCCGATGGCACTTAGAGCTGGCTAAACATGCCTACAAGGTGCAGGCAGACAGGCACAGGAGGGGAGGGGAGGACATGGACGTGTTAGGAGAGGACCTTGGTTTCGAGCACACATGCAATGAGCTGGAAGCAGAGACGATTGACGTCAACGAACTGTATCCAAGATCTACCCCAGCGTCTGAGGAGCTTCCGGAACCTGCTCCCGAGCAGCGGGAGGGGGGAAGGGGGGCTTCGAGGGGTGATGGATGTCAGGGGTACAGGGACAGAGGCACAGGGAAGGCAGGAAATGGAGAGCGATGGAGAGGAATCCCAGGAGAGCGAGGAAGAGGATAGCAATGAGGCAGGGGATTCCATGAGTCTCTCCAGCGAATCAGAGGATTCCCAGAAAGGGGCGCCTGTGGTAAGGGCAAGGGGAGCCCCGGGGGGAAAGTGTCAGGAGCGGGGGGCCAGCAGGGGACCCCAAAGCGGCAGCTGGGAATCAGGGCCAGCCTCCCCTGAATCACAGCAGGGAAACGACGGAGTCTGGTTGGAGAAAGAGGCACTGGGGCCCAGCCAGACAAGTCAGTGAAGCAGTCCCCAGAGATTTTGCAGCCCATGGATCCCCTCCCACCCAAACCGGTAGTGCAGCTCACTGCATCGCTCCAGCTACCCACTGGCCTCATTCTGGACGTGCCAATCACCGTTGACTCAGGAAGCAATGCTGACTTTATAGGGCAGGACTTTGTTGATAAGCACACGCTATACAGCTGCTGCCTGCCACGCTGCCCCTGCAGGTCGTCACAGTGGATGGCAGGGAGCTGCTAGGGGGGCAGGTGGTGAAGCAAACGCCACCAATGGTGATGCGACTTGGAAATCACAGGGAAGTCATCAGTTTTAATGTCACCAGACTGTCGGACACGCCTATTGTCTTGGGCATGAGTTGGCTGGACAGACACAGTCCGACGTTGGCTTGGTACCAGCGGCAGCTGGTCTTCGGCTCATCATATTGCACTGAACACTGCATTCTGCCCCGGCGGGAGGGAGAAGAGGAGGAGACACAACTGCAGCTGGGGACGCTGCAAGCAATCCCCCAAAAATACGCTGGATTTTTGGAGGTTTTCTGCGAGAAGGAGGCAGACAGGCTTCCCCCTCACAGACCATATGACTGCAAAATTGACCTACTGCCAGGGGCGGCGCTACCAAAAGGGAAGCTGTATTCCATGTCTGAGGACGAACTACAGGAACTCAAAGAATTCATTGAGCATAATTTGGAGCGCAGTTTCATCCGGGAGTCCAAGGCAGCGGGGGGCAGTCCTGTATTCTTTGTTAAGAAGCGGGACACGCCCCAGAAAAGGCTCGTTGTGGACTATCGGACCTTAAACAGCATGACCAAGCCATCGGACTTCCCCATGCCCAGGATCGACGACCTCCTCGCGACGGTACGCAAGGGCCGCGTGTTCACCAAGTTGGACCTGCGAGGAGCGTACAACCTCATTCGCGTGCGGGAAGGAGATGAGTGGAAGATAGCCATGTTCACGCCCCTAGGCACCTACGAATACAGAGTTATGCCTTTTGGACTACAAAATGGCGCCCACTGTTTTCAAGCTTTCATGCATCACGTGTTAGCGGGGCTCCTCTACAAGACGTGTGTCTGCTTCTTAGATGACATCCTGATATTTTCTGAGTCCCAGCAGGATCACGACAGCGGCGTCAAGGAAGTGCTGAGCAGGCTAAAGCAGCATAGGCTGTACGCCAAGCTGGAAAAGTGCCAGTTCGACGTGACAGAGGTGGATTTCCTGGGCTACAAGTTGTCAGACAAGGGGCTCGCCATGGACAGTGCCAAGGTTTGTGCGGTGTTGGATTGGAAAAGCCCGCGCAACCGGAAGGAGGTCCAGCGGTTTGTCGGCTTTGCGAACTTCTACCGCAAGTTTATCAGGGGGTTTGCTATGCAAACGGCGGCCATCACAGACACGCTCAGTTCCAAGAAGAAGAAATTCATCTGGACGGAACAGGCGGAGCGGTCCTTTCAGGCACTCAAGCGTCTCTTCGCGTCGGAAGAGCAGCTGCTACATGTCGACCCCAGCAGGCCGATGAGGGTGGAGACGGACGCATCTGGCAGGGCCGTGGGAGCTGTCCTGCTGCAGAAAGACCCGCAGGGGGCTTGGAGGCCGTCAGCGTTCTACTCCAGGAAGCTCAGCAAGTCTGAACAGAACTACACCATCTGGGACAGGGAGTTGCTGGCCATTCATGCAGCATTCAAGGCGTGGAGGCACTTCCTGATCGGCGCCAAGCACACGGTACAGGTCTGCACGGACCACAAGAATCTGGAGCACTGGCGCACGGCGCAGTTCCTGAACCAGAGGCAGATACGTTGGGCTGAGTTCTTTGCTAACTTCGACTTCCGAATAGAGTATGTCCCAGGAGACACCAACGTCATGGTGGATGCCCTATCCCGTAAACCACAGTATCTAGAGGAGGCGGCGCCAGCGGCCGCCATGCACATCTTCGCACCGACCGTGTGGGCGTGCGCTTCGGCGACAGTTAACCTGGATGCGGTGCGACGGGCGTTGCAGGATGACTCCTTCGCGCAAGCAAAGATAGCAGAGGTGCACAGGGGTACGGCTGCAACCGACGAGTTCCAGGTGCGAGATGGCTTGCTCATCCGTAAAGGGGCCATCTACATGCCGGGAGACGAACTTCGCGCCAAGGTACTGCAGCAGCTGCACGACGCGCCCACTGCCTGGCACTTTGGCAAGGAGAAGACGGTGGAATTAGTCGCCAGAGACTTCTGGTGGCCCGGAATGAGGGGGGAAGTCACGGACTACGTGGCGAGGTGTGACACCTGCCAGAGGGCCAAACCAGTGCACAGACCGCCGGCCGGACTGCTGGAACCGCTGCAAACTCCGTTCGAACCATGGGAGAGAGTCGCCCTGGACTTCGTCACGGATCTGCCCAGCTCGAGGGGCAAGATGGCAGTGCTAGTAGTGGTGGACTTGTTCTCCAAGATGGCACATTTCATTCCGTGTGCGAAGGTAGCCACGGCGGAACAAACGGCCAAACTGTTCATAGATCACGTGTTCAAGGTCGACGGTCTGCCGCGGTCTATTCTGTCCGACCAGGGGCGACAGTTCATCTCGAATTTCTGGCAGAAGCTGATGGGCTTCCTGAACGTCAAAATCAACCTGGCTTCGGCTAGACACCCGCAGACCAACGGAGACGCGGAGCGAGTCAATGCCATAATGCAGCAGTATCTGAGGTGTTATGCAAATCAACAGCCCGCGACGTGGGTGGATTACCTGCCTCTCGCCGAGTTCGCCTACAACAACACGAAGCACGTGTCCACGGGGGTGACGCCGTTCTTCGCCAACAACGGAAGGCACCCCAGAACCTTCCCGGGACTGGAAAGAATGGTGGAGGGGGAGCCGCAGACAGCAGATGCGTTCGCGTCGGAGTTGCAGGAGGTCCACGATCAGCTGCGGCGGCACCTGGAGCTGGCCAAACACGCATACAAGGTGCAGGCAGACTGGGTCTGGTTAGCAGCCCACGCAGTGCCGGCCAGGTCGTTGGCCAAGAAGAAACTAGGGTATAAGCAACTGGGGCCCTACCAAGTCGAAGAGCAGGTCAACCCGGTGGCTTTCAGGCTGGCGCTTCCGGAGGGTTCCAGGATGCATCCGGTGTTCCACAGATCGGTGCTCACTCCCTACAAGGCACCGCACAGGTTTCAGGAACCAGGAACGGCGCCGAGTCCGCTCCGAGAGGGAACCGGGCAACGGGGAGTGGCACGGGAGGTGCGCATCAACGAAGTCACGGAGATTTTGGACTCCAGATGGGGGGAAGAGGGGGTAGAATACCTTCTCGCAAAGGAGGGCACCCCGGCCAGTGCCAACAGCTGGGTGCCAGGCTACGCTTTAGACGAACCTCTGCTCAAGGAAGAGTTTCATGCCCTCTTCCCACATAGGCCAATGCCAGCGGACATTTTCGACGACTGGCTTTTCACGCCCACGCTTTCAGCCAGCACGTTCCGGGGGTTCGACTCGGATGAGGAACCGACACGAGACGCCAGTTCCCCGGAGGGGTCGCCCTCGGGATCTGCTTCAGAACCCTCGTATTGGTGGGATGATCGACCAGAGGAGCAGTGGCGCAGGAAGTGGCTGGAGGGTCCAGGACGAGCAACGCCTCCAGAAGGAAGCGAGGGAGAGACGGACATGGACGTTTTCGGGGACGACCAGGGTTTCGAGCACGGCGGCACAGAGATGGAAGCAGAGGTGACCGTCGTCGACGAGAGCAGGGAGGAAGAACCGGAAGATTTCAGATGGAGGCCCGCCACGGGAAGCGAACTGTACCCGACATTCGTCCCCTTGACACGGCAGCACCCAGCTCCCGCACCGGAAGGCGGGGAGGGGGGAAGAGGGGGCTTTGAGGGGGGGATGGATGTCAGGGGTTCAGGAGCAGAGGCAAGGGCAAGGGAGGAAACAGAGAGCGAGGGGGAGGAGGCAGAAGAAAGGATGAGTGATGACGACGACCCGAGATCTCCGAGTCTTTCCAGTGAATCAGAAGATTCACAGAAAGGAGCACCAGTGGCCAGGGCAAGGGGGTAGCCTAGGGGAACACCCCAGGAGGAAAGGGCCAGAGGGAGCTCAGAGGGGAGCAGTTGGAAATCGGGACCAGCGTCACCAACAGAGAGCAGGGGAGAGGAAGGGCGTCAGGTATCAAGCGCTGGCAGCTCACAACAGGAGGGAGGGCACGAGTCAGGACTGGCCACACCTCCATCGGGGAGCGAAGAAACGGTCAGACGGAAAGTGGAAGGTTGGGCGCGCGCGCCAAGTTCAAATGCACAGGAAGGTGGCGCAGTAAGCAGCCCGGAAAGGGAGCCAGGTCCTAAAGCCCGGCGCAAGGAGGCAGGAGGGTCCGGGGGGTCGGCGTCAGAAGAATCCAGGAAGGAAGAGACCCAGGGGGGCAGAGGGACCCAGAGAAGAACAGTCAGGCGGAAAAGGTGGAGTAAGGCTAGGATATTAAGTTGGTGCACAAGGGGCGGAGACTCAGACGGAGCTTCGCCGGTCTGACCCATAAGATGTAGAGTTGCACGCAGGAGCTGGAGAATGGAAACTGTAACTCAATAAAGACTTTTACAAAGTGATTGCTGGCTAGCGTGATCCTCTGTGAGCTAGGATCTGGAAGCAGCTCTGACAGTAAGCTCCGTCCCCCGTTGTGGGCATCTACAGCCTCACGGACAGAGGAGAAGGAGGGTGCCTGCGACTCAGCTCACGAACGGCAGACAAGATGACGGCTGAAAAGCAGATAGGAGAACTCAGAGAAGCAGTGACACGTCTGAATGCCGAAATACTTGCATCCAGGAAGAGAGAGGAGGACGCAGCTGCCGCCTACAGGGATCTCCAGGTCAGGTTGGAAGTGCTTACGAAGCAAGGGGAACTGACACCCAAACGGGAGGGGATTGGATTGGGAAGAAGAACAGGCGGTCTGGTCTCTCACTTCGATGGGAATTTACAAATGTATCCCAACTTTAGAGCAGATGTACAGTGTGCACTGCAACTGCTGGACAAAGACTTTAGAGATGAGCAAGAAAAGGTGGGATTTATCATGTCCCATTTGCATGGAGATGCTAAAGCATGGCTGCGCAATTTGTGGAGGGATAAGGATCCAGCGCTCCAAACAGCGAATGCCTTTATTAAAGCGATGGATGGCTGCTTTTTGTCTAGCATAGACGTGGATCTTGCACGGAGGGAGGTGCATGGGCTGAAGCAAGGGAGGGCCAGCGTAAGACAGTACCATGCCCGCTTTTTTGCATTAGTCAGTGCCTTGGAATGGGACAGAGATTCAGCTCCAGTCAGAGATCTATTTTGGGAAGGCTTGAACAGTGCGGTTAAAGACGAAATTGCAAGGGGGGAGAGACCCCGGACCACGCAGGAGGTCGTTCAAAGGGCGCTGGCGGTGGGAGTGCGGCTGGAGGAACGTCCATGGAGCAGGGACGAAGGACGTGGAGGGCGCGAACCAGCGAGAGGTTTCTCCTTCGTTCCCAGGGAAGCTGCGCGTGCGCAATCCACGCCTCCGCCAGGAGGGGGAGCGGAACCGATGGAGGTTGGCGGTGCCAGGGCTAAGTCAGCAACCAGAGCCACAGCACCGGGAGCAGTCAAGGCGAAGCCTCCTAGAGGGAACAGGAAGTGTTACATCTGCGAAAGTCCGCAGCACCTGGCGAAAGAGTGTCCCCAGAGGCTCCACAAGCACACTGCAGCCTCAGCAATGGTAACTGCAGCAACTCAGCAAGGGGAACCACAGCAGGGAAACGACGCAGTCTGGCTGGAGAGAGAGGCACTGGGGCCCAGCCAGACGTGTCAGTGAAGCAGTCCCCAGAGATTTTGCAGCCCACAGACCCCCTCCCACCCAAACCAGTGGTGAGGCTCACCGCATCGCTCCAGCTACCCAATGGACTCACCATGGACGTGCCAATCACCATTGACTCAGGAAGCAATGCAGACTTTATAGGGCAGGACTTTGTCGATAAACACGCTATACAGCTGCTGCCTGCCACGCTGCCCCTGCAGGTCGTCACGGTGGATGGCAGGGAGCTGCTAGGGGGGCAGGTGGTGAAGCAAACGCCACCAATGGTGATGCGACTTGGAAATCACAGAGAAATCATCAGTTTTAATGTCACCAGACTGTCGGACACACCTATTGTCTTGGGAATGAGTTGGCTGGACAGACACAGTCCGACGTTGGCTTGGTACCAGCGGCAGCTAGTCTTTGGCTCCTCATACTGCGCTGAACACTGCATCCTGCCCCGGCAGGAGGGAGAGGAGGAGGAAGCGCAGCTGCAGCTGGGGACGCTGCAAGCAATCCCCCACAAATACGCTGGATTTTTGGAGGTCTTCTGCGAGAAGGAGGCGGATAGGCTACCCCCCCACAGATCATATGACTGCAAGATTGACCTACTGCCAGGGGCGGCGCTGCCCAAAGGGAAGCTGTATTCCATGTCTGAGGACGAACTACAGGAACTCAAAGAATTCATAGAACATAATTTGGAGCGCGGTTTCATCGAAGGCAGCGGGGAGCAGTCCTGTATTCTTTGTTAAGAAGCGAGACACGCCCCAGAAAAGGCTCGTTGTGGACTATCGGACCTTAAACAGCGTGACCAAGCCATCGGACTTCCCCATGCCCAGGATCAACGACCTCCTCGCGACGGTACGCAAAGGCCGCGTGTTCACCAAGTTGGACCTGCGAGGGGCGTACAACCTCATTCGCATGCGGGAAGGAGATGAGTGGAAGATAGCCATGTTCACGCCCCTAGGCACCTACGAATACAGAGTTATGCCTTTTGGACTACAAAATGGCGCCCACTGTTTTCAAGCTTTCATGCATCACGTGTTAGCGGGCTCCTCTACAAGACGTGTGTCTGCTTCTTAGATGACATCCTGATATTTTCTGAGTCCCAGCAGGATCACGACAGCGACGTCAAGGAAGTGCTGAGCAGGCTAAAGCAGCATAGGCTGTACGCCAAGCTGGAAAAGTGCCAGTTCGATGTGACGGAGGTGGATTTCCTAGGCTACAAGTTGTCAGACAAGGGGCTCGCCATGGACAGCGCCAAGGTTCGCGCGGTGTTGGATTGGAAGAGCCCGCGCAACCGGAAGGAGGTCCAGCGGTTTGTCGGCTTTGCGAACTTCTACCGCAAGTTTATCAGGGGGTTTGCTATGCAAACGGCGGCCATCACGGACACGCTCAGTTCCAAGAAGAAGAAATTCATCTGGACGGAACAGGCGGAGCGGTCCTTTCAGGCACTCAAGCGTCTCTTCGCGTCGGAAGAGCAGCTGCTGCATGTCGACCCCAGCAGGCCTATGAGGGTGGAGACGGACGCGTCTGACAGGGCCGTGGGAGCTGTCCTGCTGCAGAAAGACCCGCAGGGGGCTTGGAGGCCGGCAGCATTCTACTCCAGGAAGCTCAGCAAGTCGGAACAGAACTACACTGTCAGGGGTTTAGGAGCAGAGGCAAGGGCAAGGGAGGAAACAGAGAGCGAAGGGGAGGAGGCAGAAGAAAAGATGAGTGATGACGACGAGCCGAGATCTTCGAGTCTTTCCAGTGAATCAGAGGATTCACAGAAAGGAGCACCAGTGGCCAGGGCAAGGGGGGAGTCTAGGGGGGCACCCCAGGAAGATAGAGCCAGAGGGGACTCAGAGGAGAGCAGTTGGAAATCGGGACCAGCGTCACCGCCAGAGAGCAGGGAAGAGGAAGGGAGCCAGGGGGCAAGCGCTGGCAGCTCACCACAGGAGGGAGGGCATGAGTCAGGAGTGGCCACACCTCCATCGGGGAGCGAAGAAACGGTTAAGAGGAAAGTGGAAGGTTGGGCGCGCGCGCCAAGTTCAAATGCAGAGGAAGGCGGCGCAGTAAGCAGCCCGGAAAGGGAGCCAGGTCCTAAAGCCCGGCGCAAGGAGGCAGGAGGGTCCGGGTCAGCGTCAGAAGAATCCCGGAAGGAAGAAGCCCCGGGGGGTAGAGGGACCCAGAGGAGGACAGTCAGGCGGAAAAGGTGGAGCAGGGCTAGGATATTAAGTTGGTGCGCACGGGGCGGAGACTCAGACGGAGCTTCGTCGATCTAGCTACTAGACGTAGAGTTGCGCGCAGCAGCGTGAGAATGGAAACTGTAATTCAATAAAGACTTTTACTTAATGATCGCTGGCTAGCGTGATCCTCTGTGAGCTAGGATCTTCAAGCAGCTCTGACAGTAAGCTCCGTCTGCAAATTGTGGGCATCTACAGCCCCGAGGAGGGGAGAGAAACAGGTGCCTACTAGTGAGCTCACGAACAGCAGACGACATGACGGCTGAGCAGCAGATAGAGGAACTCAGAAAAGCAGTGGCACAACTGAATGCCGAGGCTCTCGCATCCAGGAAGAGAGAGGAGGAGGCAGCTGCCGCCTGCAGGGATCTCCAGGTCAGGTTAGACGTGCTGACGAAGCAGACACCCCGGCAGGAGGGAATTGGGTTGGCGAGACGAACAGGCGGGCTGGTCTCTCACTTCGATGGGAACCTGCAACAGTATCCCAACTTTAGAGCAGACGTACTGTGCGCACTGCAACTGCTGCATAAAGACTTTAGAGATGAGCAAGAGAGAGTGGGATTCATCATGTCCCATTTGCATGGGGATGCTAAAGCATGGCTACGCAATTTATGGAGAGATAAGGATCCGGCGCTCCAGAATGCAGATGCCTTTATTAAAGCGATGGATGGGTGTTTTTTATCAAGTATTGACGTGGATCTTGCCCGGAAGGAGGTGCATGGGCTAAGACAAGGGAGGGCCAGCGTCAGACAGTACCATGCCCGCTTTTTCGCCTTGGTCAGTGCCCTGGAATGGGACAGAGATTCGGCCCCGGTAAGAGACCTCTTTTGGGAGGGGCTGCACAGCTCGATTAAAGATGAGATCGCGAGGGGGGAGAGACCCCGAACCACCCAGGAGGTCGTTCAGAGGGCACTGGCAGTGGGGGTGAGGCTGGAAGAACGTCCGTGGAGC
Organism: Podarcis vaucheri; assembly: GCF_965113315.1. NCBI lineage: Eukaryota > Metazoa > Chordata > Lepidosauria > Squamata > Lacertidae > Podarcis > Podarcis vaucheri. The sequence continues at coordinate 66,749,810 of NC_138749.1, read as the reverse complement.
AGGGACGAAGGGCGTGGAGGGCGCGAACCAGCCAGGGGCCCCTCCTTCCTTCCCAGAGAAGCAGCGCGGGCGCAATCCACGCCTCCGCCAGGAGGAGGAGCCGAACCTATGGAGGTTGGAGGTGCAAGGGCTCAGTCAGCAACCAGAGCCCTAGCACCGGCAGCAGTGAAAGCGAAGCCTCCTAGAGGGAACAGGAAGTGTTACGTCTGTGAGGAGCCAGGGCATATGGCGAAAGAGTGTCCCCAGAGGCTCCACAAGCTCACTGCAGCCTCAGCAATGGTGACTGCAGCAACGCAGCAAGGAGGACCACAGCAGGGAAACGAAGCAGTCTGGCTGGAGGAAGAGGCCCTGGGGCCCATCCAGACGTGTTAGTGACGCAGTCCCCAGAGATTTTACAGCCCGTGAACCCCCTCCCGCCCAAACCAGTGGTGAGGCTCACCGCATCTCTCCAGCTGCCCAATGGAATCACCATGGACGTGCCAATTACCGTCGACTCGGGCAGCAACGCGGACTGTATAGGGCAGGAGTTTGTCGACAAGCACGCTATACAGTTGCTGCCGGCCACACTGCCCCTGCAGGTTGTCACGGTGGATGGCAGGGAGTTGCTAGGGGGGCAAGTGGTGAAGCAGACGCCGCCAATGGCGATGCGACTTGGGAATCACAAAGAAATCATCAGCTTCAATGTCACTCAACTATCGGATACGCCCATTGTATTGGGAATGAGTTGGCTGGACAAGCACAGCCCGACGCTGGCTTGGTACCAGAGGCAGCTGATCTTCGGCTCTTCCTTTTGTGCTGAACACTGCATAGTGCCCCGGCAGGAAGGAGAGGAAGAGGAGTCACAGCTGCTGCTAGGCACGCTGCAAGCGATTCCCCACAAGTACGCAGAATTTTTGGAAGTTTTCTGCGAGAAGGAGGCGGACAGGCTACCCCCTCACAGACCATATGACTGCAAAATTGACCTGCTGCCGGGGGCGGCGCTGCCTAAAGGGAAACTGTATTCCATGTCTGAGGACGAGCTGCAGGAACTCAAAGTGTTCATAGATCATAATTTGGAGCGCGGTTTCATCCGAGAGTCCAAGGCAGCGGGGGGCAGTCCTGTATTCTTTGTTAAAAAGCGAGACACGCCCCAAAAAAGACTGGTCGTGGACTATCGCATTTTAAACAATGGGACCAAGCCGTCGGACTTCCCCATGCCCCGAATCGACGACCTCCTGGCGAAGGTGCGGAAGGGAAAAGTGTTCACCAAGTTAGACCTGCGAGGGGCGTACAACCTCATTCGCATGCGGGAGGGAGATGAGTGGAAGACGGCCATGTTCACGCCACTGGGTACCTACGAATACAGAGTTATGCCTTTTGGATTGCAAAATGGCTCCCACGTTTTTCAAGCTTTCATGCATCACGTGTTGGCGGGACTTCTCTACAAGACGTGCGTCTGTTTCTTAGATGACATCCTGATCTTTTCGGAATCGCAGCAGGAGCATGACAGACACGTCAAGGAAGTGCTGACCAGACTAAAGCAACATAGGCTCTACGCCAAGCTGGAGAAGTGCCAATTTGACGTGACGGAGGTGGATTTTCTGGGCTACAAGTTGTCTGACAAGGGGCTCGCCATGGACAGCGCCAAGGTTCGAGCGGTGTTGGATTGGAAAAGCCCACGCAACCGGAAGGAGGTCCAACGGTTTGTCGGCTTTGCGAACTTCTATCGCAAGTTTATCAAGGGCTTCGCTATGCAGACAGCGGCCATCACAGACACGCTTAGCTCCAAGAAAAAGAAGTTCGTTTGGACAGAGGAGGCGGAGCAGTCCTTTCAGGCACTCAAGCGTCTCTTCGCGTCGGAAGAGCAGCTGCTTCACGTCAACCCCAGCAGGCCGATGAGGGTGGAGACAGACGCCTCGGACAGAGCCGTGGGGGCGGTCCTGCTGCAAAAGGACCAGCAGGGGGTGTGGCGGCCGGGAGCGTTTTACTCCAGGAAGCTCAGCAAGTCCGAGCAGAACTACACCATCTGGGACAGGGAGTTGCTGGCCATTCATGCAGCGTTCAAAGCGTGGAGGCACTTCCTGATCGGCGCCAAGCACACGGTGCAGGTTTGCACGGACCACAAGAATCTGGAGCACTGGCGCACGGCACAGTTCCTAAACCAGAGGCAGATACGTTGGGCTGAGTTTTTTGCGAACTTCGACTTCCGCATAGAGTATGTCCCGGGGGACACTAACATCATGGCGGACGCCCTCTCCCGTAAGCCACAGTATCTGGAGGACGCAACGCCAGCGGCCGCCATGCACATCTTCGCACCAACAGTATGGGCGTGCGCCGCGGCCACCGTGGACCTGGAGGCGGTGCGGCGAGCGTTGCAGGATGACTCCTTCGCGCAAGCAAAGATGGCAGAGGTGCAAAGGGGCAAGGCTGAGGCCGACGGTTTCCAGCTACGAGATGGATTGCTCATCCGTAAAGGGGCCATCTACGTACCGGGAGACGACCTTCGCGCCAAGGTGCTGCAGCAGCTGCACGACGCGCCCACGGCCGGGCACTTTGGCAAGGAGAAGACGGTGGAATTGGTAGCCAGGGATTTCTGGTGGCCTGGAATGAGAGGGGAGGTCGCAGACTACGTGGCGAGGTGTGACACCTGCCAGAGGGCCAAACCAGTGCACAGACCGCCGGCAGGACTGTTGGAACCGCTGCAAACTCCGGTCGAACCTTGGGAAAGGGTGGCTCTGGACTTTGTCACAGATCTGCCCAGCTCGAGGGGCAAGACGGCAGTGCTGGTGGTGGTGGACCTGTTTTCCAAGATGGCACATTTCATTCCGTGTGCGAAGGTGGCCACGGCGGAGCAAACCGCCAAACTGTTCATAGACCACGTGTTCAAGGTTCACGGTCTGCCGCGGTCTATTCTGTCCGACCGCGGGCGGCAGTTCATCTCGAATTTCTGGCAGAAGCTGATGGGCTTCCTAAACGTCAAGATCAACCTGGCGTCGGCGAGACACCCGCAGACCAACGGGCAAGCGGAGCGGGTCAATGCCATCATGCAGCAGTACCTGAGATGCTATGCGAATCAACAGCCTGCGACGTGGGTGGATTACCTGCCGCTTGCCGAGTTCGCCTACAACAACACGAAGCACGTGTCCACGGGGGTCACGCCGTTCTTCGCCAACAACGGGAGGCACCCCAGAACCTTCCCGGGACTGGAAAGAATGGGGGAGGGGGAGCCGCAGACAGCAGATGCGTTCGCGTCGGAGCTGCAGGAAGTCCACGATCAGCTGAGGCGCCACCTGGAGCTGGCCAAACACGCATACAAGGTACAAGCGGACAGGCACAGAAGGGTTGGCGAAGAGCTCCACGTGGGAGACTGGGTCTGGTTAGCAGCCCACGCAGTGCCGGCCAGGTCGTTGGCCAAGAAGAAACTAGGGCATAAACAACTGGGGCCCTACCAAGTCGAAGAGCAGGTCAACCCGGTAGCTTTCAGACTGGCACTTCCGGAGGGTTCCAGAATGCATCCGGTGTTCCACAGATCGGTGCTCACTCCCTACAAGGCACCGCACAGGTTCCAGGAACCCGGAACGGCGCCGAGTCCGGTCAGAGACAGAACGGGGCACGCGGGAGTGGCACAGAAGGAGCGCATCAATGACGTCACGGAGATTTTGGACTCCAGATGGGGGGAAGAGGGGGTAGAATACTTTCTCGCCAAGGAGGGCACCCCGGCCAGTGCGAACAGCTGGGTGCCGGGCTACGCCTTGGACGAACCTCTACTCAAAGACGAGTTTCATGCCCTCTTCCCACATAGACCTATGCCAGCAGACTTTTTCGACGACTGGCTTTTCACGCCCACGCTTTCGGCCAGCACTTTCCGGGGGTTCGACTCGGACGAGGACCCGACACAAGACGTCCGTTCCCCGGAGGGGTCACCCTCGGGATCTGCATCAGAACCCTCGTATTGGTGGGACGATAGACCAGAGGAGCAGTTCCGCAGAAGGTGGCTGGAAGGCCCAGGACGAGCAACGCCGCCAGGAGGAAGTGAGGGAGAGACGGACATGGACGTTTTCGGGGACGACCCTGGTTTCGAGCACGGCGGCACAGAGATGGAAGCGGAGGTGACCGTCGTCGACGAGAGCAGGGACGGAGACCCGCGAGACTTCAGATGGAGGCCCGCCACGGGAAGCGAACGATATCCGACGTTCGTCCCTTTGCAACAGCAGACCCCAGCTCCAGCACCGGAAGGAGGGGAGGGGGGAATGGGGGGCTTCGAGGGGGGATGGATGTCAGGGGTTTAGGAGCAGAGGCAAGGGCAAGGGAGGAAACAGAGAGCGAAGGGGAGGAGGCAGAAGAAAAGATGAGTGATGACGACGAGCCGAGATCTCCGAGTCTTTCCAGTGAATCAGAGGATTCACAGAAAGGAGCACCAGTGGCCAGGGCAAGGGGGGAGTCTAGGGGGGCACCCCAGGAAGATAGAGCCAGAGGGGACTCAGAGGAGAGCAGTTGGAAATCGGGACCAGCGTCACCGCCAGAGAGCAGGGAAGAGGAAGGGAGCCAGGGGGCAAGCGCTGGCAGCTCACCACAGGAGGGAGGGCATGAGTCAGGAGTGGCCACACCTCCATCGGGGAGCGAAGAAACGGTTAAGAGGAAAGTGGAAGGTTGGGCGCGCGCGCCAAGTTCAAATGCAGAGGAAGGCGGCGCAGTAAGCAGCCCGGAAAGGGAGCCAGGTCCTAAAGCCCGGCGCAAGGAGGCAGGAGGGTCCGGGTCAGCGTCAGAAGAATCCCGGAAGGAAGAAGCCCCGGGGGGTAGAGGGACCCAGAGGAGGACAGTCAGGCGGAAAAGGTGGAGCAGGGCTAGGATATTAAGTTGGTGCGCACGGGGCGGAGACTCAGACGGAGCTTCGTCGATCTAGCTACTAGACGTAGAGTTGCGCGCAGCAGCGTGAGAATGGAAACTGTAATTCAATAAAGACTTTTACTTAATGATCGCTGGCTAGCGTGATCCTCTGTGAGCTAGGATCTTCAAGCAGCTCTGACAGACACCATCTGGGACAGGGAGTTGCTGGCCATTCATGCAGCATTCAAGGCGTGGAGACACTTCCTGATCAGCGCCAAGCACACGGTACAGGTCTGCACGGACCACAAAAATCTGGAGCACTGGCGCACGGCGCAGTTCCTGAACCAGAGGCAGATACGTTGGGCTGAGTTCTTTGCTAACTTCGACTTCCGAATAGAGTATGTCCCAGGAGACAACAACGTCATGGCGGATGCCCTATCCCGTAAACCACAGTACCTGGAGGAGGCGACGCCAGCGGCTGCCATGCACATCTTCGCACCGACGGTGTGGGCGTGCGCTTCGGCGACAGTTGACCTGGATGCGGTGAGGAGAGCGCTGCAGGACGACACCTTCGCGCGAGCCAAAATGGCAGAGGCGCAAAGGGGCGCGGCGGCGACCGGCGAGTTCCAAGTTCGCGATGGATTACTCCTCCGTAAAGAGGCCATCTACGTGCCGGGGGACGATCTTCGTGCCAAGGTACTGCAGCAGCTGCACGACGCACCCACTGCCGGGCACATTGGCAAGGAGAAGACGATAGAATTAGTCGCCAGGGACTTCTGGTGGCCCAGAATGAGAGGGGAGGTCGCGGACTATGTGGCGAGGTGCGACACCTGCCAGAGGGCCAAACCAGTACACAGACCGCCGGCGGGACTGCTGGAACCGCTGCAAACCCCGTGCGAACCGTGGGAGAGAGTGGCCCTGGACTTTGTCACGGATCTGCCCAGCTCGAGGGGCAAGACGGCGGTGCTAGTGGTGGTGGACAATGGCGGTGCTAGTGGTGGCGGAGCGGGTCAATGCCATCATGCAGCAGTACCTGAGATGTTATGCGAATCAACAGCCTGCGACGTGGGTGGATTACCTGCCTCTCGCCGAGTTCGCCTACAACAACACGAAGCACGTGTCCACGGGGGTCACGCCGTTCTTCGCCAACAACGGGAGGCACCCCAGAACCTTCCCGGGACTGGAAAGAATGGGGGAGGGGGAGCCGCAGACAGCAGATGCATTCGCGTCGGAGTTGCAGGAGGTCCACGATCAGCTTCGGCGGCACCTGGAGCTGGCTAAGCACGCATACAAGGTACAAGCGGACAAACACAGGAGGGTTGGCGAAGAGATCCATGTGGGAGACTGGGTCTGGTTAGCAGCCCACGCAGTGCCGGCCAGGTAGTTGGCGAAGAAGAAACTAGGGCATAAACAACTGGGGCCCTACCAAGTCGAAGAACAGGTCAACCTGGTGGCTTTCAGGAAGGTTCTGGGGAATTCGGAATTTGTGGGTTAATGAACACCTAAAGAGCAATCCAAGCTTATTCGTCCTCTTTCTATTGACATTAACTAAAACGTCTATGTTTGATTTTGGCTGATAACACACATTTCGCTCTGTGATTTTTGGTTGAATGTGCATCTAACCCCAAAGACAGCTATGTGAAATAAGCCCAATCAGAGCGTTTTCATCTTCTTTCTACGTGGATGGAACGAAAAACACCTTATTGCTTTGTTTGGGAGTGATTCTGGTGCTCACCCAAAAAACACCATATAAATTCTAAATATGATTCTATGATTCTGTGAATTGAAATAAGCCGAATCGAAGCTTATTCGTCTTCTTTCTACGCATATGAATGCGGAAATATGGCGTTTTGTTATTTTGGTCTCATTACATACACTTTGCGATTTCTGGGTAAAAGTGCATTAATACCATAGAACACTACTTTGAAATAAGCGAAATCCAAGATTCTTCTTTCTATGTAGATGGAACCCAAAACAACCTGTTTTGCTTTCTTTAGGCTTTGGAATTTGTGGGTGAAAGAGAAATCCAAGCTTATTCGTCCTCTTTCTATTGAGATTAACTAAAACGTCTATGCTTGATTTTGGCTGATAACAAACATTTCGCTCTGTGATTTTTTGTTGAATGTGCATTCTAACCCCCAAAACACCTATTTGAAATAATCCCAATCAGAGCGTTTTTTTCTTCTTCCTACGTAGATAGAGCGCAAAATACTTTATTGCTTTCTTTGGTGGTGATTCTGGTATATACCCAAAAAACACCATGCAAATTCAAATAAGCCCTCTCGAAGCTTATTCGTCTTCTTTCTATGCATGTGGAAGCGGAAATATGGTGTTTCTTTATTTTGGTCGCATTACATTCACTTTGTGATTTTTGGGTAAATGTGCATTAACACCAAAGAACACTACTTTTTAATAAGCGAAATCCAATATGATTCTTTTATGCAGATGGAAGCCAAAAGACCTTTTTGCTTTGGTTGTGTGATTCTGGTGCACACCCAAAAAACAAAAGGCTAAATTCAACTGTATGATTCTATGATTCTATGAATTGAAATAAGCCCAATCGAAGCTTATTCGTCTTCTTTCTACGCAAATGGAAGCGGAAATATGGCGTTTTGTTATCTTGGTCTCATTACGCACACTTTGCGATTTCAGGGTAAATGTGCATTAATACCAAAGAACACGACTTTGAAATCAGCGAAATCCAAGATTCTTCTTTCTATGTAGATGGAACCGAAAACAACCTGCTTTGCGTTGTTTATGCTTATGACACTTTGCTTTGCAGCTTGTGGGAGAATGAACACCGAAAGAGCAATCCAAGCTTATTTGTCCTCTTTCTATTAACTAAAACACCTATGCTTGATTTGGGCTGATAACAAACATTTCACTCTGTGATTTTTGGTTGAATTCTAACCCCAAAAACAGCTATTTGAAATAAGCCCAATCAGAGCGTTTTCATCTTCTTTCTACGTGGATGGAACGCAAAACACCTTTTTGCTTTGTTTGGGGGTCATTCTGGTGCTCACCCAAAAAAACACCATGTAAATTCCAACTATGATTCTATGATTCTATGAATTGAAATAAGCCCAATTGAAACTTATTCCTCTTCTTTCTACGCATATGGATGCGGAAATAGGGCGGTTTGTTATTTTGGTCTCATTACATACTGTCAGCCCTGACACATACACTTTGCGATTTCTGGGTAAATGCATTAATACCAAAGAACACGACTTTGAAATAAGCGATATCCAAGATTCTTCTTTCTATGCAGATGGAACCGAATACCTGTTTTGCTTTGTTATTTTTGGGTGAATGAACACCGAAAGAGCAATCCAAGCTTATTCGTTCTTTCTATTGAGATGAACCTAAACACCTATGGTTGATTTTGGCTGATAAAAAACATTTCACTCTGCGATTTTTGGTTGAATGTGTATTCTTTTTGCTTTGGTTGTGTGATTCTAGTGCAAACCCAAAAAACACCCTGTGAATTGAGATAAGCCTCGAAGCTTATGCGTCTTCTTTCTCCGCATATGGAAGCGGAAATATGGTGTTTTGTCATTTTAGGCTCATTACACTCACTTGGCGATGTGTGGGTCAATGTACATTAGAACCAAAGAACACGACTTTGAAATAAGCGAAATCCAAGATTCTTCTTTCTATGTATATGATATCCAAAACAACCTGTTTTGCTTTGTTTATGCTTATGATACTTCGATTTGCAGTTTGTGGGTAAATGAATACCGAAACGCAATCCAGGCTTATTCGTCCTCTTTCGATTGAGATTAATTTAAACAACCTACGTTTGATTTTGGCTGATAATAAACATTTCACTGCGATTTTTGGTTGAATGCATTCTTTTTGCTTTGGTTGTGTGATTCTAGTGCAAACCCAAAAAACACCATGCAAATTCAAATAAGCCCTCTCGAAGCTTATTCGTCTTCTGGAAGAAGCATATGGAAGAGGAAATATGGTGTTTCTTATTTTGGTCACATTACATTCACTTTGCGATTTTTGGGTAGATGTGCATTAACACCAAAGAACACGACTTTTTAATAAGCGAAACCCAAGATTCTTCTTTCGATGTAGACGGAACCCAAAACAAGCTGTCTTGCGTTGATTATGCTTATGATACTTCGATTTTCTATTTGTGGGTGAATGAAAACCGAGTGCAATCCAAGCTTATTCTCTCAATTGAGATGAAAGACACCCATGCTTGATTTGGGCTGATAACATACAGTTCAGTCTGCGATTTTTGGTTGAATGTGCATTCCTAACCCCAAAAACACTTATTTGAAATAAGCCCAATCAGAGCGTTTTCATCTTCTTTCTATGTAGATGGAACACAAAACAACCTGTTTTGCTTTCTTTAGGCTTTGGAATTTGTGGGAGAATGAACACCTAAAGAGCAATCCAAGCTTTATTCGTCCTCTTTCTATTGACATTAACTAAAACGTCTGTGTTTGATTTTGGCTGATAACACACAATTCGCTCTGCGATTTTTGGTTGAATGTGCATCTAACCCCAAAAACAGCTATGTGAAATAAGCCCAATCAGAGCGTTTTCATCTTTCTACGTGGATGGAACGCAAAACACCTTTTGGCTTTGTTTGGGGGTCATTCTGGTGCTCACCCAAAAAACACCATGTAAATTCCAACTATGATTCTATGATTGTATGGATTGAAATAAACCCAATCGAAGCATTTCTCTTGTTTCTACGCATATGGACACGGAAATATGGAGTTTTGATATTTTGATCTCATTACATACACTTTGCAATTTCTGGGTAAAAGTGCATGAATACCAAAGAACACGACTTTGAAATAAGCGAAAACCAAGATTCTTCTTTCTATGTAGACGGAACCCAAAACAACCTGTCTTGCGTTGATTATGCTTATGATACTTCGATTTTCTATTTGTGGGTGAATGAAAACCGAGTGCAATCCAAGCTTATTCTCTCAATTGAGATGAAAGACACCCAAAACACCCATGCTTGATTTGGGCTGATAACATACATTTCAGTCTGCGATTTTTGGTTGAATGTGCATTCTAACCCCAAAAACACTTATTTGAAATAAGCCCAATCAGAGCGTTTTCATCTTCTTTCTATGTAGATGGAACACAAAACAACCTGTTTTGCTTTCTTTAGGCTTTGGAATTTGTGGGTGAATGAACACCTAAAGAGCAATCCAACCTTATTCGTCCTCTTTCTATTGACATTAACTAAAACGTCTATGTTTGATTTTGGCTGATAACACACATTTCGCTCTGTGATTTTTGGTTGAATGTGCATCTAACCCCAAAAACAGCTATGTGAAATAAGCCCAATCAGAGCGTTTTCATCTTTCTACGTGGATGGAACGCAAAACACCTTTTGGCTTTGTTTGGGGGTCATTCTGGTGCTCACCCAAAAAACACCATGTAAATTCCAACTATGATTCTATGATTGTATGGATTGAAATAAACCCAATCGAAGCATTTCTCTTGTTTCTACGCATATGGACACGGAAATATGGAGTTTTGATATTTTGATCTCATTACATACACTTTGCAATTTCTGGGTAAAAGTGCATGAATACCAAAGAACACGACTTTGAAATAAGCGAAAACCAAGATTCTTCTTTCTATGTAGACGGAACCCAAAACAACCTGTCTTGCGTTGATTATGCTTATGATACTTCGATTTTCTATTTGTGGGTGAATGAAAACCGAGTGCAATCCAAGCTTATTCTCTCAATTGAGATGAAAGACACCCAAAACACCCATGCTTGATTTGGGCTGATAACATACATTTCAGTCTGCGATTTTTGGTTGAATGTGCATTCTAACCCCAAAAACACTTATTTGAAATAAGCCCAATCAGAGCGTTTTCATCTTCTTTCTATGTAGATGGAACACAAAACAACCTGTTTTGCTTTCTTTAGGCTTTGGAATTTGTGGGTGAATGAACACCTAAAGAGCAATCCAAGCTTATTCGTCCTCTTTCTATTGACATTAACTAAAACGTCTATGTTTGATTTTGGCTGATAACACACATTTCGCTCTGTGATTTTTGGTTGAATGTGCATCTAACCCCAAAAACAGCTATGTGAAATAAGCCCAATCAGAGCGTTTTCATCTTCTTTCTACGTGGATGGAACGAAAAACACCTTATTGCTTTGTTTGGGAGTGATTCTGGTGCTCACCCAAAAAACACCATATAAATTCTAAATATGATTCTATGATTCTGTGAATTGAAATAAGCCGAATCGAAGCTTATTCGTCTTCTTTCTACGCATATGAATGCGGAAATATGGCGTTTTGTTATTTTGGTCTCATTACATACACTGCGATTTCTGGGTAAAAGTGCATTAATACCATAGAACACTACTTTGAAATAAGCGAAATCCAAGATTCTTCTTTCTATGTAGATGGAACCCAAAACAACCTGTTTTGCTTTCTTTAGGCTTTGGAATTTGTGGGTGAAAGAGAAATCCAAGCTTTTTCGTCCTCTTTCTATTGAGATTAACTAAAACGTCTATGCTTGATTTTGGCTGATAACAAACATTTCGCTCTGTGATTTTTTGTTGAATGTGCATTCTAACCCCCAAAACACCTATTTGAAATAATCCCAATCAGAGCGTTTTTTTCTTCTTCCTACGTAGATAGAGCGCAAAATACTTTATTGCTTTCTTTGGTGGTGATTCTGGTATATACCCAAAAAACACCATGCAAATTCAAATAAGCCCTCTCGAAGCTTATTCGTCTTCTTTCTATGCATGTTGAAGCGGAAATATGGTGTTTCTTTATTTTGGTCGCATTACATTCACTTTGTGATTTTTGGGTAAATGTGCATTAACACCAAAGAACACTACTTTTTAATAAGCGAAATCCAATATGATTCTTTTATGCACACGGAAGCCAAAAGACCTTTTTGCTTTGGTTGTGTGATTCTGGTGCACACCCAAAAAACAAAAGGCTAAATTCAACTGTATGATTCTATGATTCTATGAATTGAAATAAGCCCAATCGAAGCTTATTCGTCTTCTTTCTACGCAAATGGAAGCGGAAATATGGCGTTTTGTTATTTTGGTCTCATTACACACACTTTGCGATTTCAGGGTAAATGTGCATTAATACCAAAGAACACGACTTTGAAATCAGCGAAATCCAAGATTCTTCTTTCTATGTAGATGGAACCGAAAACAACCTGCTTTGCGTTGTTTATGCTTATGACACTTTGCTTTGCAGCTTGTGGGAGAATGAACACCGAAAGAGCACTCCAAGCTTATTTGTCCTCTTTCTATTAACTAAAACACCTATACTTGATTTGGGCTGATAACAAACATTTCACTCTGTGATTTTTTGGTTGAATGCGCATTCTAACCCCCAAAACAGCTATTTGAAATAAGCCCAATCAGAGCGTTTTCATCTTCTTTCTACGTGGATGGAACGCAAAACACCTTTTTGCTTTGTTTGGGGGTCATTCTGGTGCTCACCCAAAAAACACCATGTAAATTCCAACTATGATTCTATGATTCTATGAATTGAAATAAGCCCAATTGAAACTTATTCCTCTTCTTTCTACGCATATGGATGCGGAAATAGGGCGTTTTGTTATTTTGGTCTCATTACATACACTTTGCGATTTCTGGGTAAATGCATTAATACCAAAGAACACGACTTTGAAATAAGCGATATCCAAGATTCTTCTTTCTATGCAGATGGAACCGAATACCTGTTTTGCTTTCTTTAGGCTTATTACACGTTACTTTGTTATTTTTGGGTGAATGAACACCGAAAGAGCAATCCAAGCTTATTCGTTCTTTCTATTGAGATGAACTTAAACACCTATGGTTGATTTTGGCTGATAAAAAACATTTCACTCAGCGATTTTTGGTTGAATGTGCATCTAACCCCAAAAACAGCTATGTGAAATAAGCCCAATCAGAGCGTTTTCATCTTTCTACGTGGATGGAACGCAAAACACCTTTTGGCTTTGTTTGGGGGTCATTCTGGTGCTCACCCAAAAAACACCATGTAAATTCCAACTATGATTCTATGATTGTATGGATTGAAATAAGCCCAATCGAAGCATTTCTCTTGTTTCTACGCATATGGACACGGAAATATGGAGTTTTGATATTTTGATCTCATTACATACACTTTGCGATTTCTGGGTAAAAGTGCATGAATACCAAAGAACACGACTTTGAAATAAGCGAAAACCAAGATTCTTCTTTCTATGTAGACAGAACCCAAAACAACCTGTCTTGCGTTGATTATGCTTATGATACTTCGATTTTCTATTTGTGGGTGAATGAAAACCGAGTGCAATCCAAGCTTATTCTCTCAATTGAGATGAAAGACACCCAAAACACCCATGCTTGATTTGGGCTGATAACATACATTTCAGTCTGCGATTTTTGGTTGAATGTGCATTCTAACCCCAAAAACACTTATTTGAAATAAGCCCAATCAGAGCGTTTTCATCTTCTTTCTATGTAGATGGAACACAAAACAACCTGTTTTGCTTTCTTTAGGCTTTGGAATTTGTGGGTGAATGAACACCTAAAGAGCAATCCAAGCTTATTCGTCCTCTTTCTATTGACATTAACTAAAACGTCTATGTTTGATTTTGGCTGATAACACACATTTCGCTCTGTGATTTTTGGTTGAATGTGCATCTAACCCCAAAAACAGCTATGTGAAATAAGCCCAATCAGAGCGTTTTCATCTTCTTTCTACGTGGATGGAACGAAAAACACCTTATTGCTTTGTTTGGGAGTGATTCTGGTGCTCACCCAAAAAACACCATATAAATTCTAAATATGATTCTATGATTCTGTGAATTGAAATAAGCCGAATCGAAGCTTATTCGTCTTCTTTCTACGCATATGAATGCGGAAATATGGCGTTTTGTTATTTTGGTCTCATTACATACACTGCGATTTCTGGGTAAAAGTGCATTAATACCATAGAACACTACTTTGAAATAAGCGAAATCCAAGATTCTTCTTTCTATGTAGATGGAACCCAAAACAACCTGTTTTGCTTTCTTTAGGCTTTGGAATTTGTGGGTGAAAGAGAAATCCAAGCTTTTTCGTCCTCTTTCTATTGAGATTAACTAAAACGTCTATGCTTGATTTTGGCTGATAACAAACATTTCGCTCTGTGATTTTTTGTTGAATGTGCATTCTAACCCCCAAAACACCTATTTGAAATAATCCCAATCAGAGCGTTTTTTTCTTCTTCCTACGTAGATAGAGCGCAAAATACTTTATTGCTTTCTTTGGTGGTGATTCTGGTATATACCCAAAAAACACCATGCAAATTCAAATAAGCCCTCTCGAAGCTTATTCGTCTTCTTTCTATGCATGTTGAAGCGGAAATATGGTGTTTCTTTATTTTGGTCGCATTACATTCACTTTGTGATTTTTGGGTAAATGTGCATTAACACCAAAGAACACTACTTTTTAATAAGCGAAATCCAATATGATTCTTTTATGCACACGGAAGCCAAAAGACCTTTTTGCTTTGGTTGTGTGATTCTGGTGCACACCCAAAAAACAAAAGGCTAAATTCAACTGTATGATTCTATGATTCTATGAATTGAAATAAGCCCAATCGAAGCTTATTCGTCTTCTTTCTACGCAAATGGAAGCGGAAATATGGCGTTTTGTTATTTTGGTCTCATTACACACACTTTGCGATTTCAGGGTAAATGTGCATTAATACCAAAGAACACGACTTTGAAATCAGCGAAATCCAAGATTCTTCTTTCTATGTAGATGGAACCGAAAACAACCTGCTTTGCGTTGTTTATGCTTATGACACTTTGCTTTGCAGCTTGTGGGAGAATGAACACCGAAAGAGCACTCCAAGCTTATTTGTCCTCTTTCTATTAACTAAAACACCTATACTTGATTTGGGCTGATAACAAACATTTCACTCTGTGATTTTTTGGTTGAATGCGCATTCTAACCCCCAAAACAGCTATTTGAAATAAGCCCAATCAGAGCGTTTTCATCTTCTTTCTACGTGGATGGAACGCAAAACACCTTTTTGCTTTGTTTGGGGGTCATTCTGGTGCTCACCCAAAAAACACCATGTAAATTCCAACTATGATTCTATGATTCTATGAATTGAAATAAGCCCAATTGAAACTTATTCCTCTTCTTTCTACGCATATGGATGCGGAAATAGGGCGTTTTGTTATTTTGGTCTCATTACATACACTTTGCGATTTCTGGGTAAATGCATTAATACCAAAGAACACGACTTTGAAATAAGCGATATCCAAGATTCTTCTTTCTATGCAGATGGAACCGAATACCTGTTTTGCTTTCTTTAGGCTTATTACACGTTACTTTGTTATTTTTGGGTGAATGAACACCGAAAGAGCAATCCAAGCTTATTCGTTCTTTCTATTGAGATGAACTTAAACACCTATGGTTGATTTTGGCTGATAAAAAACATTTCACTCAGCGATTTTTGGTTGAATGTGCATCTAACCCCAAAAACAGCTATGTGAAATAAGCCCAATCAGAGCGTTTTCATCTTTCTACGTGGATGGAACGCAAAACACCTTTTGGCTTTGTTTGGGGGTCATTCTGGTGCTCACCCAAAAAACACCATGTAAATTCCAACTATGATTCTATGATTGTATGGATTGAAATAAGCCCAATCGAAGCATTTCTCTTGTTTCTACGCATATGGACACGGAAATATGGAGTTTTGATATTTTGATCTCATTACATACACTTTGCGATTTCTGGGTAAAAGTGCATGAATACCAAAGAACACGACTTTGAAATAAGCGAAAACCAAGATTCTTCTTTCTATGTAGACAGAACCCAAAACAACCTGTCTTGCGTTGATTATGCTTATGATACTTCGATTTTCTATTTGTGGGTGAATGAAAACCGAGTGCAATCCAAGCTTATTCTCTCAATTGAGATGAAAGACACCCAAAACACCCATGCTTGATTTGGGCTGATAACATACATTTCAGTCTGCGATTTTTGGTTGAATGTGCATTCTAACCCCAAAAACACTTATTTGAAATAAGCCCAATCAGAGCGTTTTCATCTTCTTTCTATGTAGATGGAACACAAAACAACCTGTTTTGCTTTCTTTAGGCTTTGGAATTTGTGGGTGAATGAACACCTAAAGAGCAATCCAAGCTTATTCGTCCTCTTTCTATTGACATTAACTAAAACGTCTATGTTTGATTTTGGCTGATAACGCACATTTCGCTCTGTGATTTTTGGTTGAATGTGCATCTAACCCCAAAAACAGCTATGTGAAATAAGCCCAATCAGAGCGTTTTCATCTTCTTTCTACGTGGATGGAACGAAAAACACCTTATTGCTTTGTTTGGGAGTGATTCTGGTGCTCACCCAAAAAACACCATATAAATTCTAAATATGATTCTATGATTCTGTGAATTGAAATAAGCCGAATCGAAGCTTATTCGTCTTCTTTCTACGCATATGAATGCGGAAATATGGCGTTTTGTTATTTTGGTCTCATTACATACACTGCGATTTCTGGGTAAAAGTGCATTAATACCATAGAACACTACTTTGAAATAAGCGAAATCCAAGATTCTTCTTTCTATGTAGATGGAACCCAAAACAACCTGTTTTGCTTTCTTTAGGCTTTGGAATTTGTGGGTGAAAGAGAAATCCAAGCTTTTTCGTCCTCTTTCTATTGAGATTAACTAAAACGTCTATGCTTGATTTTGGCTGATAACAAACATTTCGCTCTGTGATTTTTTGTTGAATGTGCATTCTAACCCCCAAAACACCTATTTGAAATAATCCCAATCAGAGCGTTTTTTTCTTCTTCCTACGTAGATAGAGCGCAAAATACTTTATTGCTTTCTTTGGTGGTGATTCTGGTATATACCCAAAAAACACCATGCAAATTCAAATAAGCCCTCTCGAAGCTTATTCGTCTTCTTTCTATGCATGTTGAAGCGGAAATATGGTGTTTCTTTATTTTGGTCGCATTACATTCACTTTGTGATTTTTGGGTAAATGTGCATTAACACCAAAGAACACTACTTTTTAATAAGCGAAATCCAATATGATTCTTTTATGCACACGGAAGCCAAAAGACCTTTTTGCTTTGGTTGTGTGATTCTGGTGCACACCCAAAAAACAAAAGGCTAAATTCAACTGTATGATTCTATGATTCTATGAATTGAAATAAGCCCAATCGAAGCTTATTCGTCTTCTTTCTACGCAAATGGAAGCGGAAATATGGCGTTTTGTTATTTTGGTCTCATTACACACACTTTGCGATTTCAGGGTAAATGTGCATTAATACCAAAGAACACGACTTTGAAATCAGCGAAATCCAAGATTCTTCTTTCTATGTAGATGGAACCGAAAACAACCTGCTTTGCGTTGTTTATGCTTATGACACTTTGCTTTGCAGCTTGTGGGAGAATGAACACCGAAAGAGCACTCCAAGCTTATTTGTCCTCTTTCTATTAACTAAAACACCTATACTTGATTTGGGCTGATAACAAACATTTCACTCTGTGATTTTTTGGTTGAATGCGCATTCTAACCCCCAAAACAGCTATTTGAAATAAGCCCAATCAGAGCGTTTTCATCTTCTTTCTACGTGGATGGAACGCAAAACACCTTTTTGCTTTGTTTGGGGGTCATTCTGGTGCTCACCCAAAAAACACCATGTAAATTCCAACTATGATTCTATGATTCTATGAATTGAAATAAGCCCAATTGAAACTTATTCCTCTTCTTTCTACGCATATGGATGCGGAAATAGGGCGTTTTGTTATTTTGGTCTCATTACATACACTTTGCGATTTCTGGGTAAATGCATTAATACCAAAGAACACGACTTTGAAATAAGCGATATCCAAGATTCTTCTTTCTATGCAGATGGAACCGAATACCTGTTTTGCTTTCTTTAGGCTTATTACACGTTACTTTGTTATTTTTGGGTGAATGAACACCGAAAGAGCAATCCAAGCTTATTCGTTCTTTCTATTGAGATGAACTTAAACACCTATGGTTGATTTTGGCTGATAAAAAACATTTCACTCAGCGATTTTTGGTTGAATGTGTATTCTTTTTGCTTTGGTTGTGTGATTCTAGTGCAAACCCAAAAAACACCCTGTGAATTGAGATAAGCCTCGAAGCTTATGCGTCTTCTTTCTCCGCATATGGAAGCGGAAATATGGTGTTTTGTCATTTTAGGCTCATTACACTCACTTGGCGATGTGTGGGTCAATGTACATTAGAACCAAAGAACACGACTTTGAAATAAGCGAAATCCAAGATTCTTCTTTCTATGTATATGATATCCAAAACAACCTGTTTTGCTTTGTTTATGCTTATGATACTTCGATTTGCAGTTTGTGGGTAAATGAATACCGAAACGCAATCCAGGCTTATTCGTCCTCTTTCGATTGAGATTAATTTAAACAACCTACGTTTGATTTTGGCTGATAATAAACATTTCACTGCGATTTTTGGTTGAATGCATTCTTTTTGCTTTGGTTGTGTGATTCTAGTGCAAACCCAAAAAACACCATGCAAATTCAAATAAGCCCTCTCGAAGCTTATTCGTCTTCTGGAAGAAGCATATGGAAGAGGAAATATGGTGTTTCTTATTTTGGTCACATTACATTCACTTTGCGATTTTTGGGTAGATGTGCATTAACACCAAAGAACACGACTTTTTAATAAGCGAAACCCAAGATTCTTCTTTCGATGTAGACGGAACCCAAAACAAGCTGTCTTGCGTTGATTATGCTTATGATACTTCGATTTTCTATTTGTGGGTGAATGAAAACCGAGTGCAATCCAAGCTTATTCTCTCAATTGAGATGAAAGACACCCATGCTTGATTTGGGCTGATAACATACAGTTCAGTCTGCGATTTTTGGTTGAATGTGCATTCCTAACCCCAAAAACACTTATTTGAAATAAGCCCAATCAGAGCGTTTTCATCTTCTTTCTATGTAGATGGAACACAAAACAACCTGTTTTGCTTTCTTTAGGCTTTGGAATTTGTGGGAGAATGAACACCTAAAGAGCAATCCAAGCTTTATTCGTCCTCTTTCTATTGACATTAACTAAAACGTCTATGTTTGATTTTGGCTGATAACACACAATTCGCTCTGCGATTTTTGGTTGAATGTGCATCTAACCCCAAAAACAGCTATGTGAAATAAGCCCAATCAGAGCGTTTTCATCTTTCTACGTGGATGGAACGCAAAACACCTTTTGGCTTTGTTTGGGGGTCATTCTGGTGCTCACCCAAAAAACACCATGTAAATTCCAACTATGATTCTATGATTGTATGGATTGAAATAAGCCCAATCGAAGCATTTCTCTTGTTTCTACGCATATGGACACGGAAATATGGAGTTTTGATATTTTGATCTCATTACATACACTTTGCGATTTCTGGGTAAAAGTGCATGAATACCAAAGAACACGACTTTGAAATAAGCGAAAACCAAGATTCTTCTTTCTATGTAGACAGAACCCAAAACAACCTGTCTTGCGTTGATTATGCTTATGATACTTCGATTTTCTATTTGTGGGTGAATGAAAACCGAGTGCAATCCAAGCTTATTCTCTCAATTGAGATGAAAGACACCCAAAACACCCATGCTTGATTTGGGCTGATAACATACATTTGTCTGCGATTTTTGGTTGAATGTGCATTCTAACCCCAAAAACACTTATTTGAAATAAGCCCAATCAGAGCGTTTTCATCTTCTTTCTATGTAGATGGAACACAAAACAACCTGTTTTGCTTTCTTTAGGCTTTGGAATTTGTGGGTGAATGAACACCTAAAGAGCAATCCAACCTTATTCGTCCTCTTTCTATTGACATTAACTAAAACGTCTATGTTTGATTTTGGCTGATAACACACATTTCGCTCTGTGATTTTTGGTTGAATGTGCATCTAACCCCAAAAACAGCTATGTGAAATAAGCCCAATCAGAGCGTTTTCATCTTCTTTCTACGTGGATGGAACGAAAAACACCTTATTGCTTTGTTTGGGAGTGATTCTGGTGCTCACCCAAAAAACACCATATAAATTCTAAATATGATTCTATGATTCTGTGAATTGAAATAAGCCGAATCGAAGCTTATTCGTCTTCTTTCTACGCATATGAATGCGGAAATATGGCGTTTTGTTATTTTGGTCTCATTACATACACTTTGCGATTTCTGGGTAAAAGTGCATTAATACCATAGAACACTACTTTGAAATAAGCGAAATCCAAGATTCTTCTTTCTATGTAGATGGAACCCAAAACAACCTGTTTTGCTTTCTTTAGGCTTTGGAATTTGTGGGTGAAATAGAAATCCAAGCTTATTCGTCCTCTTTCTATTGAGATTAACTAAAACGTCTATGCTTGATTTTGGCTGATAACAAACATTTCGCTCTGTGATTTTTTGTTGAATGTGCATTCTAACCCCCAAAACACCTATTTGAAATAATCCCAATCAGAGCGTTTTTTTCTTCTTCCTACGTAGATAGAGCGCAAAATACTTTATTGCTTTCTTTGGTGGTGATTCTGGTATATACCCAAAAAACACCATGCAAATTCAAATAAGCCCTCTCGAAGCTTATTCGTCTTCTTTCTATGCATGTGGAAGCGGAAATATGGTGTTTCTTTATTTTGGTCGCATTACATTCACTTTGTGATTTTTGGGTAAATGTGCATTAACACCAAAGAACACTACTTTTTAATAAGCGAAATCCAATATGATTCTTTTATGCAGAAGGAAGCCAAAAGACCTTTTTGCTTTGGTTGTGTGATTCTGGTGCACACCCAAAAAACAAAAGGCTAAATTCAACTGTATGATTCTATGATTCTATGAATTGAAATAAGCCCAATCGAAGCTTATTCGTCTTCTTTCTACGCAAATGGAAGCGGAAATATGGCGTTTTGTTATTTTGGTCTCATTACGCACACTTTGCGATTTCAGGGTAAATGTGCATTAATACCAAAGAACACGACTTTGAAATCAGCGAAATCCAAGATTCTTCTTTCTATGTAGATGGAACCGAAAACAACCTGCTTTGCGTTGTTTATGCTTATGACACTTTGCTTTGCAGCTTGTGGGAGAATGAACACCGAAAGAGCAATCCAAGCTTATTTGTCCTCTTTCTATTAACTAAAACACCTATGCTTGATTTGGGCTGATAACAAACATTTCACTCTGTGATTTTTGGTTGAATGTGCATTCTAACCCCAAAAACAGCTATTTGAAATAAGCCCAATCAGAGCGTTTTCATCTTCTTTCTACGTGGATGGAACGCAAAACACCTTTTTGCTTTGTTTGTGGGTCATTCTGTTGCTCACCCAAAAAAACACCATGTAAATTCCAACTATGATTCTATGATTCTATGAATTGAAATAAGCCCAATTGAAACTTATTCCTCTTCTTTCTACGCATATGGATGCGGAAATAGGGCGTTTTGTTATTTTGGTCTCATTACATACACTTTGCGATTTCTGGGTAAATGCATTAATACCAAAGAACACGACTTTGAAATAAGCGATATCCAAGATTCTTCTTTCTATGCAGATGGAACCGAATACCTGTTTTGCTTTCTTTAGGCTTATTACACGTTACTTTGTTATTTTTGGGTGAATGAACACCGAAAGAGCAATCCAAGCTTATTCGTTCTTTCTATTGAGATGAACCTAAACACCTATGGTTGATTTTGGCTGATAAAAAACATTTCACTCTGCGATTTTTGGTTGAATGTGTATTCTTTTTGCTTTGGTTGTGTGATTCTAGTGCAAACCCAAAAAACACCCTGTGAATTGAGATAAGCCTCGAAGCTTATGCGTCTTCTTTCTCCGCATATGGAAGCGGAAATATGGTGTTTTGTCATTTTAGGCTCATTACACTCACTTGGCGATGTGTGGGTCAATGTACATTAGAACCAAAGAACACGACTTTGAAATAAGCGAAATCCAAGATTCTTCTTTCTATGTATATGATATCCAAAACAACCTGTTTTGCTTTGTTTATGCTTATGATACTTCGATTTGCAGTTTGTGGGTAAATGAATACCGAAACGCAATCCAGGCTTATTCGTCCTCTTTCGATTGAGATTAATTTAAACAACCTACGTTTGATTTTGGCTGATAATAAACATTTCACTGCGATTTTTGGTTGAATGCATTCTTTTTGCTTTGGTTGTGTGATTCTAGTGCAAACCCAAAAAACACCATGCAAATTCAAATAAGCCCTCTCGAAGCTTATTCGTCTTCTGGAAGAAGCATATGGAAGAGGAAATATGGTGTTTCTTATTTTGGTCACATTACATTCACTTTGCGATTTTTGGGTAGATGTGCATTAACACCAAAGAACACGACTTTTTAATAAGCGAAACCCAAGATTCTTCTTTCGATGTAGACGGAACCCAAAACAAGCTGTCTTGCGTTGATTATGCTTATGATACTTCGATTTTCTATTTGTGGGTGAATGAAAACCGAGTGCAATCCAAGCTTATTCTCTCAATTGAGATGAAAGACACCCATGCTTGATTTGGGCTGATAACATACAGTTCAGTCTGCGATTTTTGGTTGAATGTGCATTCCTAACCCCAAAAACACTTATTTGAAATAAGCCCAATCAGAGCGTTTTCATCTTCTTTCTATGTAGATGGAACACAAAACAACCTGTTTTGCTTTCTTTAGGCTTTGGAATTTGTGGGAGAATGAACACCTAAAGAGCAATCCAAGCTTTATTCGTCCTCTTTCTATTGACATTAACTAAAACGTCTATGTTTGATTTTGGCTGATAACACACAATTCGCTCTGCGATTTTTGGTTGAATGTGCATCTAACCCCAAAAACAGCTATGTGAAATAAGCCCAATCAGAGCGTTTTCATCTTTCTACGTGGATGGAACGCAAAACACCTTTTGGCTTTGTTTGGGGGTCATTCTGGTGCTCACCCAAAAAACACCATGTAAATTCCAACTATGATTCTATGATTGTATGGATTGAAATAAGCCCAATCGAAGCATTTCTCTTGTTTCTACGCATATGGACACGGAAATATGGAGTTTTGATATTTTGATCTCATTACATACACTTTGCGATTTCTGGGTAAAAGTGCATGAATACCAAAGAACACGACTTTGAAATAAGCGAAAACCAAGATTCTTCTTTCTATGTAGACAGAACCCAAAACAACCTGTCTTGCGTTGATTATGCTTATGATACTTCGATTTTCTATTTGTGGGTGAATGAAAACCGAGTGCAATCCAAGCTTATTCTCTCAATTGAGATGAAAGACACCCAAAACACCCATGCTTGATTTGGGCTGATAACATACATTTCAGTCTGCGATTTTTGGTTGAATGTGCATTCTAACCCCAAAAACACTTATTTGAAATAAGCCCAATCAGAGCGTTTTCATCTTCTTTCTATGTAGATGGAACACAAAACAACCTGTTTTGCTTTCTTTAGGCTTTGGAATTTGTGGGTGAATGAACACCTAAAGAGCAATCCAAGCTTATTCGTCCTCTTTCTATTGACATTAACTAAAACGTCTATGTTTGATTTTGGCTGATAACACACATTTCGCTCTGTGATTTTTGGTTGAATGTGCATCTAACCCCAAAAACAGCTATGTGAAATAAGCCCAATCAGAGCGTTTTCATCTTCTTTCTACGTGGATGGAACGAAAAACACCTTATTGCTTTGTTTGGGAGTGATTCTGGTGCTCACCCAAAAAACACCATATAAATTCTAAATATGATTCTATGATTCTGTGAATTGAAATAAGCCGAATCGAAGCTTATTCGTCTTCTTTCTACGCATATGAATGCGGAAATATGGCGTTTTGTTATTTTGGTCTCATTACATACACTGCGATTTCTGGGTAAAAGTGCATTAATACCATAGAACACTACTTTGAAATAAGCGAAATCCAAGATTCTTCTTTCTATGTAATGGAACCCAAAACAACCTGTTTTGCTTTCTTTAGGCTTTGGAATTTGTGGGTGAAAGAGAAATCCAAGCTTTTTCGTCCTCTTTCTATTGAGATTAACTAAAACGTCTATGCTTGATTTTGGCTGATAACACACATTTCGCTCTGTGATTTTTGGTTGAATGTGCATTCTAACCCCAAAAACAGCTATTTGAAATAAGCCCAATCAGAGCGTTTTCATCTTCTTTCTACGTGGATGGAACGCAAAACACCTTTTTGCTTTGTTTGGGGGTCATTCTGGTGCTCACCCAAAAAACACCATGTAAATTCCAACTATGATTCTATGATTCTATGAATTGAAATAAGCCCAATTGAAACTTATTCCTCTTCTTTCTACGCATATGGATGCGGAAATAGGGCGTTTTGTTATTTTGGTCTCATTACATACACTTTGCGATTTCTGGGTAAATGCATTAATACCAAAGAACACGACTTTGAAATAAGCGATATCCAAGATTCTTCTTTCTATGCAGATGGAACCGAATACCTGTTTTGCTTTCTTTAGGCTTATTACACGTTACTTTGTTATTTTTGGGTGAATGAACACCGAAAGAGCAATCCAAGCTTATTCGTTCTTTCTATTGAGATGAACTTAAACACCTATGGTTGATTTTGGCTGATAAAAAACATTTCACTCAGCGATTTTTGGTTGAATGTGTATTCTTTTTGCTTTGGTTGTGTGATTCTAGTGCAAACCCAAAAAACACCCTGTGAATTGAGATAAGCCTCGAAGCTTATGCGTCTTCTTTCTCCGCATATGGAAGCGGAAATATGGTGTTTTGTCATTTTAGGCTCATTACACTCACTTGGCGATGTGTGGGTCAATGTACATTAGAACCAAAGAACACGACTTTGAAATAAGCGAAATCCAAGATTCTTCTTTCTATGTATATGATATCCAAAACAACCTGTTTTGCTTTGTTTATGCTTATGATACTTCGATTTGCAGTTTGTGGGTAAATGAATACCGAAACGCAATCCAGGCTTATTCGTCCTCTTTCGATTGAGATTAATTTAAACAACCTACGTTTGATTTTGGCTGATAATAAACATTTCACTGCGATTTTTGGTTGAATGCATTCTTTTTGCTTTGGTTGTGTGATTCTAGTGCAAACCCAAAAAACACCATGCAAATTCAAATAAGCCCTCTCGAAGCTTATTCGTCTTCTGGAAGAAGCATATGGAAGAGGAAATATGGTGTTTCTTATTTTGGTCACATTACATTCACTTTGCGATTTTTGGGTAGATGTGCATTAACACCAAAGAACACGACTTTTTAATAAGCGAAACCCAAGATTCTTCTTTCGATGTAGACGGAACCCAAAACAAGCTGTCTTGCGTTGATTATGCTTATGATACTTCGATTTTCTATTTGTGGGTGAATGAAAACCGAGTGCAATCCAAGCTTATTCTCTCAATTGAGATGAAAGACACCCATGCTTGATTTGGGCTGATAACATACAGTTCAGTCTGCGATTTTTGGTTGAATGTGCATTCCTAACCCCAAAAACACTTATTTGAAATAAGCCCAATCAGAGCGTTTTCATCTTCTTTCTATGTAGATGGAACACAAAACAACCTGTTTTGCTTTCTTTAGGCTTTGGAATTTGTGGGAGAATGAACACCTAAAGAGCAATCCAAGCTTTATTCGTCCTCTTTCTATTGACATTAACTAAAACGTCTATGTTTGATTTTGGCTGATAACACACAATTCGCTCTGCGATTTTTGGTTGAATGTGCATCTAACCCCAAAAACAGCTATGTGAAATAAGCCCAATCAGAGCGTTTTCATCTTTCTACGTGGATGGAACGCAAAACACCTTTTGGCTTTGTTTGGGGGTCATTCTGGTGCTCACCCAAAAAACACCATGTAAATTCCAACTATGATTCTATGATTGTATGGATTGAAATAAGCCCAATCGAAGCATTTCTCTTGTTTCTACGCATATGGACACGGAAATATGGAGTTTTGATATTTTGATCTCATTACATACACTTTGCGATTTCTGGGTAAAAGTGCATGAATACCAAAGAACACGACTTTGAAATAAGCGAAAACCAAGATTCTTCTTTCTATGTAGACAGAACCCAAAACAACCTGTCTTGCGTTGATTATGCTTATGATACTTCGATTTTCTATTTGTGGGTGAATGAAAACCGAGTGCAATCCAAGCTTATTCTCTCAATTGAGATGAAAGACACCCAAAACACCCATGCTTGATTTGGGCTGATAACATACATTTGTCTGCGATTTTTGGTTGAATGTGCATTCTAACCCCAAAAACACTTATTTGAAATAAGCCCAATCAGAGCGTTTTCATCTTCTTTCTATGTAGATGGAACACAAAACAACCTGTTTTGCTTTCTTTAGGCTTTGGAATTTGTGGGTGAATGAACACCTAAAGAGCAATCCAACCTTATTCGTCCTCTTTCTATTGACATTAACTAAAACGTCTATGTTTGATTTTGGCTGATAACACACATTTCGCTCTGTGATTTTTGGTTGAATGTGCATCTAACCCCAAAAACAGCTATGTGAAATAAGCCCAATCAGAGCGTTTTCATCTTCTTTCTACGTGGATGGAACGAAAAACACCTTATTGCTTTGTTTGGGAGTGATTCTGGTGCTCACCCAAAAAACACCATATAAATTCTAAATATGATTCTATGATTCTGTGAATTGAAATAAGCCGAATCGAAGCTTATTCGTCTTCTTTCTACGCATATGAATGCGGAAATATGGCGTTTTGTTATTTTGGTCTCATTACATACACTTTGCGATTTCTGGGTAAAAGTGCATTAATACCATAGAACACTACTTTGAAATAAGCGAAATCCAAGATTCTTCTTTCTATGTAGATGGAACCCAAAACAACCTGTTTTGCTTTCTTTAGGCTTTGGAATTTGTGGGTGAAATAGAAATCCAAGCTTATTCGTCCTCTTTCTATTGAGATTAACTAAAACGTCTATGCTTGATTTTGGCTGATAACAAACATTTCGCTCTGTGATTTTTTGTTGAATGTGCATTCTAACCCCCAAAACACCTATTTGAAATAATCCCAATCAGAGCGTTTTTTTCTTCTTCCTACGTAGATAGAGCGCAAAATACTTTATTGCTTTCTTTGGTGGTGATTCTGGTATATACCCAAAAAACACCATGCAAATTCAAATAAGCCCTCTCGAAGCTTATTCGTCTTCTTTCTATGCATGTGGAAGCGGAAATATGGTGTTTCTTTATTTTGGTCGCATTACATTCACTTTGTGATTTTTGGGTAAATGTGCATTAACACCAAAGAACACTACTTTTTAATAAGCGAAATCCAATATGATTCTTTTATGCAGAAGGAAGCCAAAAGACCTTTTTGCTTTGGTTGTGTGATTCTGGTGCACACCCAAAAAACAAAAGGCTAAATTCAACTGTATGATTCTATGATTCTATGAATTGAAATAAGCCCAATCGAAGCTTATTCGTCTTCTTTCTACGCAAATGGAAGCGGAAATATGGCGTTTTGTTATTTTGGTCTCATTACGCACACTTTGCGATTTCAGGGTAAATGTGCATTAATACCAAAGAACACGACTTTGAAATCAGCGAAATCCAAGATTCTTCTTTCTATGTAGATGGAACCGAAAACAACCTGCTTTGCGTTGTTTATGCTTATGACACTTTGCTTTGCAGCTTGTGGGAGAATGAACACCGAAAGAGCAATCCAAGCTTATTTGTCCTCTTTCTATTAACTAAAACACCTATGCTTGATTTGGGCTGATAACAAACATTTCACTCTGTGATTTTTGGTTGAATGTGCATTCTAACCCCAAAAACAGCTATTTGAAATAAGCCCAATCAGAGCGTTTTCATCTTCTTTCTACGTGGATGGAACGCAAAACACCTTTTTGCTTTGTTTGTGGGTCATTCTGTTGCTCACCCAAAAAAATACCATGTAAATTCCAACTATGATTCTATGATTCTATGAATTGAAATAAGCCCAATTGAAACTTATTCCTCTTCTTTCTACGCATATGGATGCGGAAATAGGGCGTTTTGTTATTTTGGTCTCATTACATACACTTTGCGATTTCTGGGTAAATGCATTAATACCAAAGAACACGACTTTGAAATAAGCGATATCCAAGATTCTTCTTTCTATGCAGATGGAACCGAATACCTGTTTTGCTTTCTTTAGGCTTATTACACGTTACTTTGTTATTTTTGGGTGAATGAACACCGAAAGAGCAATCCAAGCTTATTCGTTCTTTCTATTGAGATGAACCTAAACACCTATGGTTGATTTTGGCTGATAAAAAACATTTCACTCTGCGATTTTTGGTTGAATGTGTATTCTTTTTGCTTTGGTTGTGTGATTCTAGTGCAAACCCAAAAAACACCCTGTGAATTGAGATAAGCCTCGAAGCTTATGCGTCTTCTTTCTCCGCATATGGAAGCGGAAATATGGTGTTTTGTCATTTTAGGCTCATTACACTCACTTGGCGATGTGTGGGTCAATGTACATTAGAACCAAAGAACACGACTTTGAAATAAGCGAAATCCAAGATTCTTCTTTCTATGTATATGATATCCAAAACAACCTGTTTTGCTTTGTTTATGCTTATGATACTTCGATTTGCAGTTTGTGGGTAAATGAATACCGAAACGCAATCCAGGCTTATTCGTCCTCTTTCGATTGAGATTAATTTAAACAACCTACGTTTGATTTTGGCTGATAATAAACATTTCACTGCGATTTTTGGTTGAATGCATTCTTTTTGCTTTGGTTGTGTGATTCTAGTGCAAACCCAAAAAACACCATGCAAATTCAAATAAGCCCTCTCGAAGCTTATTCGTCTTCTGGAAGAAGCATATGGAAGAGGAAATATGGTGTTTCTTATTTTGGTCACATTACATTCACTTTGCGATTTTTGGGTAGATGTGCATTAACACCAAAGAACACGACTTTTTAATAAGCGAAACCCAAGATTCTTCTTTCGATGTAGACGGAACCCAAAACAAGCTGTCTTGCGTTGATTATGCTTATGATACTTCGATTTTCTATTTGTGGGTGAATGAAAACCGAGTGCAATCCAAGCTTATTCTCTCAATTGAGATGAAAGACACCCATGCTTGATTTGGGCTGATAACATACAGTTCAGTCTGCGATTTTTGGTTGAATGTGCATTCCTAACCCCAAAAACACTTATTTGAAATAAGCCCAATCAGAGCGTTTTCATCTTCTTTCTATGTAGATGGAACACAAAACAACCTGTTTTGCTTTCTTTAGGCTTTGGAATTTGTGGGAGAATGAACACCTAAAGAGCAATCCAAGCTTTATTCGTCCTCTTTCTATTGACATTAACTAAAACGTCTATGTTTGATTTTGGCTGATAACACACAATTCGCTCTGCGATTTTTGGTTGAATGTGCATCTAACCCCAAAAACAGCTATGTGAAATAAGCCCAATCAGAGCGTTTTCATCTTTCTACGTGGATGGAACGCAAAACACCTTTTGGCTTTGTTTGGGGGTCATTCTGGTGCTCACCCAAAAAACACCATGTAAATTCCAACTATGATTCTATGATTGTATGGATTGAAATAAGCCCAATCGAAGCATTTCTCTTGTTTCTACGCATATGGACACGGAAATATGGAGTTTTGATATTTTGATCTCATTACATACACTTTGCGATTTCTGGGTAAAAGTGCATGAATACCAAAGAACACGACTTTGAAATAAGCGAAAACCAAGATTCTTCTTTCTATGTAGACAGAACCCAAAACAACCTGTCTTGCGTTGATTATGCTTATGATACTTCGATTTTCTATTTGTGGGTGAATGAAAACCGAGTGCAATCCAAGCTTATTCTCTCAATTGAGATGAAAGACACCCAAAACACCCATGCTTGATTTGGGCTGATAACATACATTTCAGTCTGCGATTTTTGGTTGAATGTGCATTCTAACCCCAAAAACACTTATTTGAAATAAGCCCAATCAGAGCGTTTTCATCTTCTTTCTATGTAGATGGAACACAAAACAACCTGTTTTGCTTTCTTTAGGCTTTGGAATTTGTGGGTGAATGAACACCTAAAGAGCAATCCAAGCTTATTCGTCCTCTTTCTATTGACATTAACTAAAACGTCTATGTTTGATTTTGGCTGATAACACACATTTCGCTCTGTGATTTTTGGTTGAATGTGCATCTAACCCCAAAAACAGCTATGTGAAATAAGCCCAATCAGAGCGTTTTCATCTTCTTTCTACGTGGATGGAACGAAAAACACCTTATTGCTTTGTTTGGGAGTGATTCTGGTGCTCACCCAAAAAACACCATATAAATTCTAAATATGATTCTATGATTCTGTGAATTGAAATAAGCCGAATCGAAGCTTATTCGTCTTCTTTCTACGCATATGAATGCGGAAATATGGCGTTTTGTTATTTTGGTCTCATTACATACACTGCGATTTCTGGGTAAAAGTGCATTAATACCATAGAACACTACTTTGAAATAAGCGAAATCCAAGATTCTTCTTTCTATGTAATGGAACCCAAAACAACCTGTTTTGCTTTCTTTAGGCTTTGGAATTTGTGGGTGAAAGAGAAATCCAAGCTTTTTCGTCCTCTTTCTATTGAGATTAACTAAAACGTCTATGCTTGATTTTGGCTGATAACAAACATTTCGCTCTGTAATTTTTTGTTGAATGTGCATTCTAACCCCCAAAACACGTATTTGAAATAATCCCAATCAGAGCGTTTTTTTCTTCTTCCTACGTAGATAGAGCGCAAAATACTTTATTGCTTTCTTTGGTGGTGATTCTGGTATATACCCAAAAAACACCATGCAAATTCAAATAAGCCCTCTCGAAGCTTATTCGTCTTCTTTCTATGCATGTGGAAGCGGAAATATGGTGTTTATTTTGGTCGCATTACAGTCACTTTGTGATTTTTGGGTAAATGTGCATTCACCAAAGAACACTACTTTTTAATAAGCGAAATCCAATATGATTCTTTTATGCAGATGGAAGCCAAAAGACCTTTTTGCTTTGGTTGTGTGATTCTGGTGCACACCCAAAAAACAAAAGGCTAAATTCAACTGTATGATTCTATGATTCTATGAATTGAAATAAGCCCAATCGAAGCTTATTCGTCTTCTTTCTACGCAAATGGAAGCGGAAATATGGCGTTTTGTTATTTTGGTCTCATTACACACACTTTGCGATTTCAGGGTAAATGTGCATTAATACCAAAGAACACGACTTTGAAATCAGCGAAATCCAAGATTCTTCTTTCTATGTAGATGGAACCGAAAACAACCTGCTTTGCGTTGTTTATGCTTATGACACTTTGCTTTGCAGCTTGTGGGAGAATGAACACCGAAAGAGCAATCCAAGCTTATTTGTCCTCTTTCTATTAACTAAAACACCTATGCTTGATTTGGGCTGATAACAAACATTTCACTCTGTGATTTTTGGTTGAATGTGCATTCTAACCCCAAAAACAGCTATTTGAAATAAGCCCAATCAGAGCGTTTTCATCTTCTTTCTACGTGGATGGAACGCAAAACACCTTTTTGCTTTGTTTGGGGGTCATTCTGGTGCTCACCCAAAAAACACCATGTAAATTCCAACTATGATTCTATGATTCTATGAATTGAAATAAGCCCAATTGAAACTTATTCCTCTTCTTTCTACGCATATGGATGCGGAAATAGGGCGTTTTGTTATTTTGGACTCATTACATACTTTGCGATTTCTGGGTAAATGCATTAATACCAAAGAACACGACTTTGAAATAAGCGATATCCAAGATTCTTCTTTCTATGCAGATGGAACCGAATACCTGTTTTGCTTTCTTTAGGCTTATTACACGTTACTTTGTTATTTTTGGGTGAATGAACACCGAAAGAGCAATCCAAGCTTATTCGTTCTTTCTATTGAGATGAACTTAAACACCTATGGTTGATTTTGGCTGATAAAAAACATTTTACTCTGCGATTTTTGGTTGAATGTGTATTCTTTTTGCTTTGGTTGTGTGATTCTAGTGCAAACCCAAAAAACACCCTGTGAATTGAGATAAGCCTCGAAGCTTATCCGTCTTCTTTCTCCGCATATGGAAGCGGAAATATGGTGTTTTGTCATTTTAGGCTCATTACACTCACTTGGCGATGTGTGGGTCAATGTACATTAGAACCAAAGAACACGACTTTGAAATAAGCGAAATCCAAGATTCTTCTTTCTATGTAGACAGAACCCAAAACAACCTGTCTTGCGTTGATTATGCTTATGATACTTCGATTTTCTATTTGTGGGTGAATGAAAACCGAGTGCAATCCAAGCTTATTCTCTCAATTGAGATGAAAGACACCCAAAACACCCATGCTTGATTTGGGCTGATAACATACATTTCAGTCTGCGATTTTTGGTTGAATGTGCATTCTAACCCCAAAAACACTTATTTGAAATAAGCCCAATCAGAGCGTTTTCATCTTCTTTCTATGTAGATGGAACACAAAACAACCTGTTTTGCTTTCTTTAGGCTTTGGAATTTGTGGGTGAATGAACACCTAAAGAGCAATCCAAGCTTATTCGTCCTCTTTCTATTGACATTAACTAAAACGTCTATGTTTGATTTTGGCTGATAACACACATTTCGCTCTGTGATTTTTGGTTGAATGTGCATCTAACCCCAAAAACAGCTATGTGAAATAAGCCCAATCAGAGCGTTTTCATCTTCTTTCTACGTGGATGGAACGAAAAACACCTTATTGCTTTGTTTGGGAGTGATTCTGGTGCTCACCCAAAAAACACCATATAAATTCTAAATATGATTCTATGATTCTGTGAATTGAAATAAGCCGAATCGAAGCTTATTCGTCTTCTTTCTACGCATATGAATGCGGAAATATGGCGTTTTGTTATTTTGGTCTCATTACATACACTGCGATTTCTGGGTAAAAGTGCATTAATACCATAGAACACTACTTTGAAATAAGCGAAATCCAAGATTCTTCTTTCTATGTAATGGAACCCAAAACAACCTGTTTTGCTTTCTTTAGGCTTTGGAATTTGTGGGTGAAAGAGAAATCCAAGCTTTTTCGTCCTCTTTCTATTGAGATTAACTAAAACGTCTATGCTTGATTTTGGCTGATAACAAACATTTCGCTCTGTAATTTTTTGTTGAATGTGCATTCTAACCCCCAAAACACGTATTTGAAATAATCCCAATCAGAGCGTTTTTTTCTTCTTCCTACGTAGATAGAGCGCAAAATACTTTATTGCTTTCTTTGGTGGTGATTCTGGTATATACCCAAAAAACACCATGCAAATTCAAATAAGCCCTCTCGAAGCTTATTCGTCTTCTTTCTATGCATGTGGAAGCGGAAATATGGTGTTTATTTTGGTCGCATTACAGTCACTTTGTGATTTTTGGGTAAATGTGCATTCACCAAAGAACACTACTTTTTAATAAGCGAAATCCAATATGATTCTTTTATGCAGATGGAAGCCAAAAGACCTTTTTGCTTTGGTTGTGTGATTCTGGTGCACACCCAAAAAACAAAAGGCTAAATTCAACTGTATGATTCTATGATTCTATGAATTGAAATAAGCCCAATCGAAGCTTATTCGTCTTCTTTCTACGCAAATGGAAGCGGAAATATGGCGTTTTGTTATTTTGGTCTCATTACACACACTTTGCGATTTCAGGGTAAATGTGCATTAATACCAAAGAACACGACTTTGAAATCAGCGAAATCCAAGATTCTTCTTTCTATGTAGATGGAACCGAAAACAACCTGCTTTGCGTTGTTTATGCTTATGACACTTTGCTTTGCAGCTTGTGGGAGAATGAACACCGAAAGAGCAATCCAAGCTTATTTGTCCTCTTTCTATTAACTAAAACACCTATGCTTGATTTGGGCTGATAACAAACATTTCACTCTGTGATTTTTGGTTGAATGTGCATTCTAACCCCAAAAACAGCTATTTGAAATAAGCCCAATCAGAGCGTTTTCATCTTCTTTCTACGTGGATGGAACGCAAAACACCTTTTTGCTTTGTTTGGGGGTCATTCTGGTGCTCACCCAAAAAACACCATGTAAATTCCAACTATGATTCTATGATTCTATGAATTGAAATAAGCCCAATTGAAACTTATTCCTCTTCTTTCTACGCATATGGATGCGGAAATAGGGCGTTTTGTTATTTTGGACTCATTACATACTTTGCGATTTCTGGGTAAATGCATTAATACCAAAGAACACGACTTTGAAATAAGCGATATCCAAGATTCTTCTTTCTATGCAGATGGAACCGAATACCTGTTTTGCTTTCTTTAGGCTTATTACACGTTACTTTGTTATTTTTGGGTGAATGAACACCGAAAGAGCAATCCAAGCTTATTCGTTCTTTCTATTGAGATGAACTTAAACACCTATGGTTGATTTTGGCTGATAAAAAACATTTTACTCTGCGATTTTTGGTTGAATGTGTATTCTTTTTGCTTTGGTTGTGTGATTCTAGTGCAAACCCAAAAAACACCCTGTGAATTGAGATAAGCCTCGAAGCTTATGCGTCTTCTTTCTCCGCATATGGAAGCGGAAATATGGTGTTTTGTCATTTTAGGCTCATTACACTCACTTGGCGATGTGTGGGTCAATGTACATTAGAACCAAAGAACACGACTTTGAAATAAGCGAAATCCAAGATTCTTCTTTCTATGTATATGATATCCAAAACAACCTGTTTTGCTTTGTTTATGCTTATGATACTTCGATTTGCAGTTTGTGGGTAAATGAATACCGAAACGCAATCCAGGCTTATTCGTCCTCTTTCGATTGAGATTAATTTAAACAACCTACGTTTGATTTTGGCTGATAATAAACATTTCACTGCGATTTTTGGTTGAATGCATTCTTTTTGCTTTGGTTGTGTGATTCTAGTGCAAACCCAAAAAACACCATGCAAATTCAAATAAGCCCTCTCGAAGCTTATTCGTCTTCTGGAAGAAGCATATGGAAGAGGAAATATGGTGTTTCTTATTTTGGTCACATTACATTCACTTTGCGATTTTTGGGTAGATGTGCATTAACACCAAAGAACACGACTTTTTAATAAGCGAAACCCAAGATTCTTCTTTCGATGTAGACGGAACCCAAAACAAGCTGTCTTGCGTTGATTATGCTTATGATACTTCGATTTTCTATTTGTGGGTGAATGAAAACCGAGTGCAATCCAAGCTTATTCTCTCAATTGAGATGAAAGACACCCATGCTTGATTTGGGCTGATAACATACAGTTCAGTCTGCGATTTTTGGTTGAATGTGCATTCCTAACCCCAAAAACACTTATTTGAAATAAGCCCAATCAGAGCGTTTTCATCTTCTTTCTATGTAGATGGAACACAAAACAACCTGTTTTGCTTTCTTTAGGCTTTGGAATTTGTGGGAGAATGAACACCTAAAGAGCAATCCAAGCTTTATTCGTCCTCTTTCTATTGACATTAACTAAAACGTCTATGTTTGATTTTGGCTGATAACACACAATTCGCTCTGCGATTTTTGGTTGAATGTGCATCTAACCCCAAAAACAGCTATGTGAAATAAGCCCAATCAGAGCGTTTTCATCTTTCTACGTGGATGGAACGCAAAACACCTTTTGGCTTTGTTTGGGGGTCATTCTGGTGCTCACCCAAAAAACACCATGTAAATTCCAACTATGATTCTATGATTGTATGGATTGAAATAAGCCCAATCGAAGCATTTCTCTTGTTTCTACGCATATGGACACGGAAATATGGAGTTTTGATATTTTGATCTCATTACATACACTTTGCGATTTCTGGGTAAAAGTGCATGAATACCAAAGAACACGACTTTGAAATAAGCGAAAACCAAGATTCTTCTTTCTATGTAGACAGAACCCAAAACAACCTGTCTTGCGTTGATTATGCTTATGATACTTCGATTTTCTATTTGTGGGTGAATGAAAACCGAGTGCAATCCAAGCTTATTCTCTCAATTGAGATGAAAGACACCCAAAACACCCATGCTTGATTTGGGCTGATAACATACATTTCAGTCTGCGATTTTTGGTTGAATGTGCATTCTAACCCCAAAAACACTTATTTGAAATAAGCCCAATCAGAGCGTTTTCATCTTCTTTCTATGTAGATGGAACACAAAACAACCTGTTTTGCTTTCTTTAGGCTTTGGAATTTGTGGGTGAATGAACACCTAAAGAGCAATCCAACCTTATTCGTCCTCTTTCTATTGACATTAACTAAAACGTCTATGTTTGATTTTGGCTGATAACACACATTTCGCTCTGTGATTTTTGGTTGAATGTGCATCTAACCCCAAAAACAGCTATGTGAAATAAGCCCAATCAGAGCGTTTTCATCTTCTTTCTACGTGGATGGAACGAAAAACACCTTATTGCTTTGTTTGGGAGTGATTCTGGTGCTCACCCAAAAAACACCATATAAATTCTAAATATGATTCTATGATTCTGTGAATTGAAATAAGCCGAATCGAAGCTTATTCGTCTTCTTTCTACGCATATGAATGCGGAAATATGGCGTTTTGTTATTTTGGTCTCATTACATACACTGCGATTTCTGGGTAAAAGTGCATTAATACCATAGAACACTACTTTGAAATAAGCGAAATCCAAGATTCTTCTTTCTATGTAATGGAACCCAAAACAACCTGTTTTGCTTTCTTTAGGCTTTGGAATTTGTGGGTGAAAGAGAAATCCAAGCTTTTTCGTCCTCTTTCTATTGAGATTAACTAAAACGTCTATGCTTGATTTTGGCTGATAACAAACATTTCGCTCTGTAATTTTTTGTTGAATGTGCATTCTAACCCCCAAAACACGTATTTGAAATAATCCCAATCAGAGCGTTTTTTTCTTCTTCCTACGTAGATAGAGCGCAAAATACTTTATTGCTTTCTTTGGTGGTGATTCTGGTATATACCCAAAAAACACCATGCAAATTCAAATAAGCCCTCTCGAAGCTTATTCGTCTTCTTTCTATGCATGTGGAAGCGGAAATATGGTGTTTCTTTATTTTGGTCGCATTACAGTCACTTTGTGATTTTTGGGTAAATGTGCATTCACCAAAGAACACTACTTTTTAATAAGCGAAATCCAATATGATTCTTTTATGCAGATGGAAGCCAAAAGACCTTTTTGCTTTGGTTGTGTGATTCTGGTGCACACCCAAAAAACAAAAGGCTAAATTCAACTGTATGATTCTATGATTCTATGAATTGAAATAAGCCCAATCGAAGCTTATTCGTCTTCTTTCTACGCAAATGGAAGCGGAAATATGGCGTTTTGTTATTTTGGTCTCATTACACACACTTTGCGATTTCAGGGTAAATGTGCATTAATACCAAAGAACACGACTTTGAAATCAGCGAAATCCAAGATTCTTCTTTCTATGTAGATGGAACCGAAAACAACCTGCTTTGCGTTGTTTATGCTTATGACACTTTGCTTTGCAGCTTGTGGGAGAATGAACACCGAAAGAGCAATCCAAGCTTATTTGTCCTCTTTCTATTAACTAAAACACCTATGCTTGATTTGGGCTGATAACAAACATTTCACTCTGTGATTTTTGGTTGAATGTGCATTCTAACCCCAAAAACAGCTATTTGAAATAAGCCCAATCAGAGCGTTTTCATCTTCTTTCTACGTGGATGGAACGCAAAACACCTTTTTGCTTTGTTTGGGGGTCATTCTGGTGCTCACCCAAAAAACACCATGTAAATTCCAACTATGATTCTATGATTCTATGAATTGAAATAAGCCCAATTGAAACTTATTCCTCTTCTTTCTACGCATATGGATGCGGAAATAGGGCGTTTTGTTATTTTGGACTCATTACATACTTTGCGATTTCTGGGTAAATGCATTAATACCAAAGAACACGACTTTGAAATAAGCGATATCCAAGATTCTTCTTTCTATGCAGATGGAACCGAATACCTGTTTTGCTTTCTTTAGGCTTATTACACGTTACTTTGTTATTTTTGGGTGAATGAACACCGAAAGAGCAATCCAAGCTTATTCGTTCTTTCTATTGAGATGAACTTAAACACCTATGGTTGATTTTGGCTGATAAAAAACATTTTACTCTGCGATTTTTGGTTGAATGTGTATTCTTTTTGCTTTGGTTGTGTGATTCTAGTGCAAACCCAAAAAACACCCTGTGAATTGAGATAAGCCTCGAAGCTTATCCGTCTTCTTTCTCCGCATATGGAAGCGGAAATATGGTGTTTTGTCATTTTAGGCTCATTACACTCACTTGGCGATGTGTGGGTCAATGTACATTAGAACCAAAGAACACGACTTTGAAATAAGCGAAATCCAAGATTCTTCTTTCTATGTATATGATATCCAAAACAACCTGTTTTGCTTTGTTTATGCTTATGATACTTCGATTTGCAGTTTGTGGGTAAATGAATACCGAAACGCAATCCAGGCTTATTCGTCCTCTTTCGATTGAGATTAATTTAAACAACCTACGTTTGATTTTGGCTGATAATAAACATTTCACTGCGATTTTTGGTTGA
Organism: Podarcis vaucheri; assembly: GCF_965113315.1. NCBI lineage: Eukaryota > Metazoa > Chordata > Lepidosauria > Squamata > Lacertidae > Podarcis > Podarcis vaucheri. The sequence continues at coordinate 66,711,435 of NC_138749.1, read as the reverse complement.
ATGCATTCTTTTTGCTTTGGTTGTGTGATTCTAGTGCAAACCCAAAAAACACCATGCAAATTCAAATAAGCCCTCTCGAAGCTTATTCGTCTTCTGGAAGAAGCATATGGAAGAGGAAATATGGTGTTTCTTATTTTGGTCACATTACATTCACTTTGCGATTTTTGGGTAGATGTGCATTAACACCAAAGAACACGACTTTTTAATAAGCGAAACCCAAGATTCTTCTTTCGATGTAGACGGAACCCAAAACAAGCTGTCTTGCGTTGATTATGCTTATGATACTTCGATTTTCTATTTGTGGGTGAATGAAAACCGAGTGCAATCCAAGCTTATTCTCTCAATTGAGATGAAAGACACCCATGCTTGATTTGGGCTGATAACATACAGTTCAGTCTGCGATTTTTGGTTGAATGTGCATTCCTAACCCCAAAAACACTTATTTGAAATAAGCCCAATCAGAGCGTTTTCATCTTCTTTCTATGTAGATGGAACACAAAACAACCTGTTTTGCTTTCTTTAGGCTTTGGAATTTGTGGGAGAATGAACACCTAAAGAGCAATCCAAGCTTTATTCGTCCTCTTTCTATTGACATTAACTAAAACGTCTATGTTTGATTTTGGCTGATAACACACAATTCGCTCTGCGATTTTTGGTTGAATGTGCATCTAACCCCAAAAACAGCTATGTGAAATAAGCCCAATCAGAGCGTTTTCATCTTTCTACGTGGATGGAACGCAAAACACCTTTTGGCTTTGTTTGGGGGTCATTCTGGTGCTCACCCAAAAAACACCATGTAAATTCCAACTATGATTCTATGATTGTATGGATTGAAATAAGCCCAATCGAAGCATTTCTCTTGTTTCTACGCATATGGACACGGAAATATGGAGTTTTGATATTTTGATCTCATTACATACACTTTGCAATTTCTGGGTAAAAGTGCATGAATACCAAAGAACACGACTTTGAAATAAGCGAAAACCAAGATTCTTCTTTCTATGTAGACGGAACCCAAAACAACCTGTCTTGCGTTGATTATGCTTATGATACTTCGATTTTCTATTTGTGGGTGAATGAAAACCGAGTGCAATCCAAGCTTATTCTCTCAATTGAGATGAAAGACACCCAAAACACCCATGCTTGATTTGGGCTGATAACATACATTTCAGTCTGCGATTTTTGGTTGAATGTGCATTCTAACCCCAAAAACACTTATTTGAAATAAGCCCAATCAGAGCGTTTTCATCTTCTTTCTATGTAGATGGAACACAAAACAACCTGTTTTGCTTTCTTTAGGCTTTGGAATTTGTGGGTGAATGAACACCTAAAGAGCAATCCAAGCTTATTCGTCCTCTTTCTATTGACATTAACTAAAACGTCTATGTTTGATTTTGGCTGATAACACACATTTCGCTCTGTGATTTTTGGTTGAATGTGCATCTAACCCCAAAAACAGCTATGTGAAATAAGCCCAATCAGAGCGTCAGAGAGCAGGGAAAAGGAAGAGAGCCAGGGATCAAGCGCTGGCAGCTCACAACAGGGGGGAGGGCATGAGTCAGGAGTGGCCACACCTCCATCGGGGAGCGAAGAAACGGTCAGACGGAAAGTGGAAAGTTGGGCGCGCGCGCCAAGTTCAAATGCACAGGGAAGTGACGCAGTAGGCAGCCCTGAAAGAGAGCCAGGTCCTAAAGCCCGGCGCAAGGAGACAGGAGAGTCCGGGGGGTCGGCGTCAGAAGAATCCAGGAAGGAAGAGACCCCGGGGGGCAGAGGGACCCAGAGGAGAACAGTCAGGCGGAAAAGGTGGAGCAGGGCTAGGATATTAAGTTGGTGCGCAAGGGGCGGAGACTCAGACGGGACTTCGCCGATCTAGCCATTAGACGTAGAGTTGCACGCAGCAGCTTGAGAATGGAAAATGTAACTCAATAAAGACTTTTACTAAATGATCGCTGGCTAGCATGATCCTCTGTGAGCTAGGATCTGGAAGCAGCTCTGACAGTAAGTCCCGTCTCACTAATTGTGGGCATCTACAGCCTCGAGGAGAGGAGAGAAGCAGGTGCCTACTAGCGAGCTCACGAACGGCAGACGACATGACGGCTGAGCAGCAGATAGCGGAACTCAGAGAAGCAGTGTCACAACTGAATGCCGAGGCTCTCGCATCCAGGAAGAGAGAGGAGGAGGCAGCTGCCGCCTGCAGGGATCTCCAGATCAGGTTGGACATGCTTACTAAGCAAGGGCAACTGACACCCAAACAGGAGGGAATTGGGTTGGCGAGACGAACAGGCGGTCTGGTCTCTCACTTCGATGGGAATCTGCAACAGTACCCCAACTTTAGAGCAGATGTAATGTGTGCACTGCAACTGCTGAAAAGAGACTTTAGAGATGAGCAAGAGAAAGTGGGATTCATCATGTCTCATTTGCATGGAGATGCTAAAGCATGGCTGCGCAATTTGTGGAGGGATGGGGATCCGGCGCTCCAAAATGCGGATGCCTTTATTAAAGCGATGGATGGATGTTTCTTATCAAGTATTGACGTGGATCTTGCTCGGCAGCAGATACATGGATTGAAACAAGGGAGGGCCAGCGTAAGGCAGTATCATGCACGCTTTTTCGCCTTGGTCAGTGCCCTGGAATGGGACAGAGATTCGGCTCCGGTAAGAGACCTGTTTTGGGAGGGATTGCACAGCTCGGTTAAAGATGAAATTGCGAGGGGGGAGAGACCCCGGACCACGCAGGAGATCGTTCAGAGGGCGCTGGCGGTGGGGGTGTGGCTGGAAGAACGTCTGTGGAGCAGGGACGAAGGGCGTAGCGGGCGCGAACCAGCCAGGGGCTCCTCCTTCCTTCCCAGAGAAGCAGCGCGTGCGCAATCCACGCCTCCAACAGGGGGAGGGGTGGAACCGATGGAGGTTGGAAGTGCAAGGGCTCAGTCAGCAGCCAGAGCCCTAGCACCGGCAGCAGTGAAAGCGAAGCCTCCTAGAGGGAACAGGAAGTGTTATATCTGCGAGGATCCAGGGCATATGGCGAAAGAGTGTCCCCGGAGGCTCCACAAGCACACTGCAGCCTCAGCAATGGTGACTGCAGCAACGCAGCAAGGAGAACCACAGCAGGAAAACGACGCTGTCTGGCTGGAGGAAGAGGCACTGGGGCCCAGCCAAACGTGTCAGTGAAGCAGTCCCCAGGGATTTTACCGCCCATGGACCCCCTCCCGCCCAAGCCAGTAGTGAGGCTCACCGCATCGCTCCAGCTACCCAATGGAATCACCATGGATGTGCCAATCACCGTCGACTCTGGAAGCAATGCAGACTTCATAGGGCAGGACTTTGTCGACCGGCACGCTATACAGTTGCTGCCTGCCACGCTGCCCCTGCAGGTTGTCACGGTGGATGGCAGGGAGCTGCTAGGGGGGCAAGTGGTGAAGCAGACGCCACCTATGGTGCTGCGGCTTGGAAATCACAGGGAAATCATCAGCTTCAACGTCACTCAACTGTCGGACACGCCTATTGTATTGGGCATGAGTTGGCTGGACAAGCACAGCCCGACGCTGGCTTGGTACCAGAGGCAGCTGACCTTCGGCTCTTCCTTTTGTGCTGAACACTGCATCATGCCCCGGCAGGAAGGAGAGCAAGAGGAGTCACAGCTGCTGCTAGGCACGCTGCAAGCGATTCCCCACAAGTACGCAGAATTTTTGGAGGTTTTCTGCGAGAAGGAGGCAGACAGGCTACCCCCCCACAGACCATATGACTGCAAAATTGACCTGCTGCCGGGGGCGGCGCTGCCTAAAGGGAAGCTGTATTCCATGTCTGAGGACGAACTGCAGGAACTCAAAGAGTTCATAGATCATAATTTGGAGCGCGGTTTCATCCGGGAGTCCAAGGCAGCGGGGGGCAGTCCTGTATTCTTTGTTAAGAAGCGGGACACGCCCCAAAAAAGGCTGGTCGTGGACTATCGCATCTTAAACAGTGTGACCAAGCCATCGGACTTCCCCATGCCCCGAATCGACGACCTCCTCGCAAACGTACGGAAGGGCAGCGTGTTCACCAAGTTAGACCTGCGGGGGGCGTACAACCTCATTCGCATGCGGGAGGGAGATGAGTGGAAGACAGCCATGTTCACACCACTGGGCACCTACGAGTATAGAGTTATGCCTTTTGGATTGCAAAATGGCTCCCACGTTTTTCAAGCGTTCATGCATCACGTGTTGGCGGGGCTCCTCTACAAGACGTGCGTCTGTTTCTTAGATGACATCCTGATCTTTTCGGAATCGCAGCAGGAGCATGACAGACACGTCAAGGAAGTGCTGAGCAGGCTGCAGCAGCATAGGCTCTACGCCAAGCTGGAGAAGTGCCAATTCGACGTGACGGAGGTGGATTTCCTAGGCTACAAGTTGTCAGACAAGGGGCTCGCCATGGACAGCGCCAAGGTTCGAGCGGTGTTGGATTGGAAAAGCCCGCGCAACCGGAAGGAGGTCCAACGATTTGTCGGCTTCGCGAATTTCTATCGCAAGTTCATCAAAGGCTTCGCTATGCAGACAGCGGCCATCACGGACACGCTTAGCTCCAAGAAAAAGAAGTTCATCTGGACGGAGCAGGCGGAGCGGTCCTTTCAGGCACTCAAACGTCTCTTCGCGTCGGAAGAGCAGCTGCTGCATGTCGACCCCAGCAGGCCGATGAGGGTCGAGACAGACGCCTCGGACAGAGCCGTGGGAGCAGTCCTGCTGCAGAGAGACCCGCAGGGGGTTTGGCGGCCGGGGGCGTTTTACTCCAGGAAGCTCAGCAAGTCCGAACAGAACTACACCATCTGGGACAGGGAGTTGCTGGCCATTCATGCAGCATTCAAAGCGTGGAGGCACTTCCTGATCGGCGCCAAGCACACGGTGCAGGTCTGCACGGACCACAAGAATCTGGAGCACTGGCGCACGGCACAGTTCCTGAATCAGAGGCAGATACGTTGGGCTGAGTTCTTTGCGAACTTCGACTTCCGAATAGAGTATGTCCCGGGGGACACCAACATCATGGCGGACGCGCTCTCCCGTAAGCCACAGTATCTGGAGGACGCCACGCCAGCGGCCGCCATGCACATCTTCGCACCAACAGTGTGGGCGTGCGCTGCGGCGACAGTGGACCTGGAGGCGGTGCGACGAGCGTTGCAGAATGACTCCTTCGCGCAAGCAAAGATGGCAGAGGTGCAAAGGGGCACGGCAGCGACCGACGGGTTCCAGCTGAGAGATGGATTGCTCATCCGTAAAGGGGCCATCTACGTGCCGGGAGACGAACTTCGCGCCAAGGTACTGCATCAGCTGCACGACGCGCCCACTGTCGGGCACTTTGGCAAGGAGAAGACGGTGGAATTAGTCGCCAGGGATTTCTGGTGGCCCGGAATGAGAGGGGAGGTCGCGGACTACGTCGCGAGGTGCGACACCTGCCAGAGGGCCAAACCAGTGCACAGACCGCCGGCCGGACTGTTGGAACCGCTGCAAACTCCGGTCAAACCATGGGAGAGAGTCGCCCTGGACTTCGTCACAGATCTGCCCAGCTCAAGGGGCAAGACGGCTGTGCTGGTGGTGGTGGACTTGTTCTCCAAGATGGCACATTTCATCCCGTGTGCGAAGGTGGCCACGGCGGAACAGACCGCCAAACTGTTCATAGACCACGTGTTCAAGGTTCACGGTCTGCCACGGTCTATTCTGTCCGACCGCGGGCGGCAGTTCATCTCGAATTTCTGGCAGAAGCTGATGGGCTTCCTAAACGTCAAGATCAACCTGGCGTCGGCGAGACACCCGCAGACCAACGGGCAAGCGGAGCGGGTCAATGCCATCATGCAGCAGTACCTGAGATGCTATGCGAATCAACAGCCTGCGACGTGGGTGGATTACCTGCCGCTCGCCGAGTTCGCCTACAACAACACGAAGCACGTGTCCACAGGGGTCACGCCGTTCTTCGCCAACAACGGGAGGCACCCCAGAACCTTCCCGGGACTGGAAAGAATGGTGGAGGGGGAGCCGCAGACAGCAGATGCGTTCGCGTCGGAGTTGCAGGAGGTCCACGATCAGCTGCGGCGGCACCTGGAGCTGGCCAAACACGCATACAAGGTGCAGGCGGACAAACACAGAAGGGTTGGCGAAGAGATCCATGTGGGAGACTGGGTCTGGTTAGCAGCCCACGCAGTGCCGGCCAGGTCGTTGGCCAAGAAGAAACTAGGGCATAAGCAACTGGGGCCCTACCAAGTCGAAGAGCAGGTCAACCCGGTGGCTTTCAGTCTGGCGCTTCCGGAGGGTTCCAGGATGCATCCGGTGTTCCACAGATCGGTGCTCACTCCCTACAAGGCACCTCACAGATTTCAGGAACCAGGCACGGCACCAAGTCCACTCCGAGAGAGAACCGAGCAAGGGGGAGTGGCACAGGAGGAGCGCATCAACGAAGTCACAGAGATTTTGGACTCTAGATGGGGGAAGAGGGGGTAGAATACTTTCTCGCCAAGGAGGGCACCCCGGCCAGTGCCAACAGCTGGGTGCCAGGCTACGCTCTAGACGAACCTCTGCTCAAAGAAGAGTTTCATGCCCTCTTCCCACACAGGCCCATGCCAGCTGATTTTTTCGACGACTGGCTTTTCACGCCCACGCTTTCAGCCAGCACGTTCCGGGGGTTCGACTCGGACGAGGAACCGACACGCGACGCACGTTCCCCGGAGGGGTCACCCTCGGGATCTGCCTCAGAACCCTCGTATTGGTGGGACGATAGACCAGAGGAGCAGTGGCGCAGAAAGTGGCTGGAGGGTCCAGGACGAGCGACGCCCCCAGGAGGAAGCGAGGGAGAGACGGACATGGACGTTTTCGGGGACGACCCAGGTTTCGAGCACGGCGGCACCGAGATGGAAGCGGAGGTGACCGTCGTCGACGAGAGCAGGGAGGAAGAACCGGAAGACTTCAGATGGAGGCCCGCCACGGGAAGCGAACTGTACCCGACATTCGTCCCCCTGACACAGCAGCACCCAGCTCCCGCACCGGAAGGAGGGGAGGGGGGAAGAGGGGGCTTCGAGGGGGGGATGGATGTCAGGGGTTCAGGAGCAGAGGCAAGGACAAGGGAGGAAACAGAGAGCGAGGAGGAGGAGGCAGAAGAAAAGATGAGTGATGACGACGACCCGAGATCTCCGGGTCTTTCCAGTGAGTCAGAAGATTCACAGAAAGGAGCACCAGTGGCCAGGGCAAGGGGGGAGCCTAGGGGGACACCCCAGGAAGATAGAGCCAGAGGGGACTCAGAGGGGAGCAGTTGGAGATCGGGACCAGCGTCACCGCCAGAGAGCAGGGAAGAGGAAGGGGGCCAGGGATCAAGCGCTGGCAGCTCACAACAGGAGGGAGGGCACGAGTCAGGAGTGGCCACACCTCCATCAGGGAGCGAAGAAACGGTCAGACGGAAAGTGGAAGGTTTGGTGCGCACGCCAAGTTCAAATGCACAGGAAAGTGACGCAGTAGGCAGCCCTGAAAGAGAGCCATGTCCTAAAGCCCGGCGCAAGGAGACAGAAGGGTCCGGGGGGTCGGCGTCGGAGGAGTCCTGGAGGGAGGAGACCCCGGGGGGCAGAGGGACCCAGAGGAGAACAGTCAGGCGGAAAAGGTGGAGCAGGGCTAGGATATTAAGTTGGTGCACAAGGGGCGGAGACTCAGACGGAGCTTCGTCGATCTAACCATAAGACGTAGAGTTGCACGCAGCAGCTTGAGAATGGGAACTGTAACTCAATAAAGACTTTTACTTAATGATCGCTGGCTAGCGTGATCCTCTGTGAGCTAGGATCGGGGAGCAACTCTGACAACACCAAAGAACACGACTTTTTAATAAGCAAAATCCAAGATTCTTCTTTCTATGTAGACGGAACCCAAAACAACCTGTTTTGCTTTCTTTAGGCTTATTATCTTACACCTACTGTTAACCAACCAACAGGCTGTCTCTGGGCAGACTACTATCTCTGAGGCAGACTTCTCTTTTCTGGGCAGGCTTCTTGTGAGAAGGGGGCGAACCTGTTAGTCCACCAACGGGCAGCTCCGCAATCCAGACCCGGTCCTACAAATGCAAAGTGACGGCACCCCCCAAGGCAGGGTGGGGGCTCTGCTCCCTGGGGGCAGAAAGTATCCATTAGTATGTGCCTGTGTGTCTATGCATTGCAGGGGATTGGACTGGATGACCACCAGGGTCCCTTCTAGCTCTACCATTCTGGGCTTCTACCTGTGTCTGTGTGTTTAGAAAGAAAAATTGCTATCGTGATTGTCAGGGGTTCAGGAGCAGAGGCGAGGGCAAGGGAGGAAACAGAGAGCGAGGGGGAGGAGGCAGAAGAAAAGATGAGTGATGACGACGACCCGAGATCTCCGAGTCTTTCCAGTGAATCAGAAGATTCACAAAAAGGAGCACCAGTGGCCAGGGCAAGGGGGGAGCTTAGGGGGACACCCCAGGAAGAAGGGTCCAGAGGGGGCTCAGAGAGCAGCAGTTGGAAATCGGGGCCGGCATCACCAACAGAACGCAGTGGAGAGGAAGGGCGCCAGGTACCGAGCTCTGGCAGCTCGCAGCAGGAGGGAGGGCATGAGTCAGGAGTGGCCACACCTCCATCGGGGAGCGAGGAAACGGTCAAGCGGAAAGTGGAAGGTTGGGCGCGCGCGCCAAGTTCAAATACACAGGAAGGTGGCGCAGTAAGCAGCCCGGAAAGGGAGCCAGGTCCTAAAGCCCGACGCAAGGAGACAGAAGGGTCCGGGGGGTCAGCGTCAGAAGCGTCCCGAAAGGAAGAGACCACGGGGGGGCAGAGGGACCCAGAGAAGAACAGTCAGGCGGAAAAGGTGGAGTAAGGCTAGGGTACTTAGCTGGTGTACAGGGGGCGGAGACTCAGACGGAGCTTCGCCGGTCTAACCCATAAGACGTAGAGCTGCACGCAGCAGCTTGAGAATGGAAACTGTAACTCAATAAAGACTTTTACAAAGTGACCGCTGGCTAGCGTGATCCTCTGTGAGCTAGGATCTGGAGCAGCTCTGACAGTGATTATAATTATAATAATGATTGCAATTTTTCTTATTGTAATTTTGATTACTTTTCTTATTGTAATTGTAATTATTAAAATTAGAATATATAATTAAATAATAATAATAATTATTATAATTATTGAACCAGATAAAGCAGATAAATTTAATAAATTATCTCTACTCTCATGGTCACTTTTCTTTGCTCTGGCCGGAAAGAAGCCGTGCAAAAATACTGTCTCTCAAACCCTGGATCCACAAATTGCTGGGCTTCTTCACCTTCCTTGCTGCTCCCCTGGCACTGCTCCTCGCACCCACCTCCGGCTGCGTACGCTATGTTGTCCACCGCAAGACACGGGTTCAGACTAGCAGCTTTAAGTCTGCATTCCTGCCAGGGAGGAATTCGAACCCACCACCTGCTGAACACCTCACCCAGAGAGGCATTTCAAAGTGGCAGGGAGTTCCAAAGCCCCCCCCCCCGGCACTGTAGCAGTGAGTCCCAAAGGGGTCATTGGGATTTCTTTTTCATGCTGAAAAGCCCCATATCTTTATAGGGCATCCAGTGGCAGGCAGTCCCAAAAGTGGACAAACACTGTCACCTTTAAAAGGAGTTTAACAGGAATAACATAAGGAAAATTCATTATTATCACAACTCCAGTGGCAGGCAGTCCCACAGCCCCCAAACTTTCTGAGAAGGCTTGCCTGAAACTTGCCACCACTGTCGACCAGAAGCTTCTCCTCTTGCCAGGCCCAACCAGAACTCGGTGCCGGCTGAGAGATGAAAAGAAGAGTCAGGTGGGCAGTGGATTCAAGTGCCGGAGGCTCTTCCTTTGGCAGGGAGTTCCATTGGCCCAAGCAAACCCTGACTTGCCACTTTCTCCCTGGAAAGCTGGTAGTGGTAGCGGAAGAGTCTCGCTTGCGAGGCGGGTGGCACGGCGCCCACCTGGACGGAGACTAGCACCCCAGAAAATAGAAAATACTTATCGGGAGAGAAAGAGAGGGCTGAATCAGCTCCGTTCACACCCAGCTGGGTGTAAATTGTTATTGGGATGATTCATTCCCATCCCCTCAGCCCACCACACAGGGTTGTGAGCTGGAGGCACTCAATGGTCATCCCTCCTGACCCGGACACTTAGGGGTGCCTTGTGTGAGCCCCACCTTCATCACCCACCTCAGCCCAATCCCGGCTCCACCAATCGCCGTGGGGCATCCTCCAGCTTCAGGTGCCATATTCAAAATCGCACAAGCCTGAGCGGGAAACCACATTTTCAGGAGTTCTTTAATAGAAGTATGGGATAGATACAAAAATATATTGGAGCCAAAAGTCCCTTATTGGCTATCTCCGCTGGAGGTAATGAGTGTTAAGAAAATTAATATGAGAGGTAATTGGAGTACATATGGTGAATTGGTAATTAAAAAAGGAGGAAAATGGAAATTGAAACCATTTGAACAAGTTAAAGATTATGTATATGATTGGTTGCATTACTTTCAAGTAAATGAAATGTTTAAAAAAGACTTAAAAGAAAGGGGTTATGTAGAAAAAGAATCTAAATTTCAAATAGACATAATAAACAATTAATATAAAACTCAGTCAAAAATGTATAAGATATTGTTGGAATGGCATACGAAAGATGAAGAGGTTAAATCGGTAATGATACAGTGGGCCAAAGATTTTGGGTATAATATTCAATTTGATGAATGGGAAAAATTGTGGAAAGAGAATATAAAATTTACTGCATGCACGGCACTGAAAGAAAATGTTATGAAAATGTTTTACAGATGGTACATCACACCTGTAAAGTTAGTAAAGATGTATAAGACGTGTAACAAATGTTGGAAATGTAAAGAAAAAGAAGGGACGTTCTTTCATGTGTGGTGGGAATAAGAAAGTGAAAAGCTTTTGGGAAATGATATACAATAAAATGAAAAAACTGTTAAGATATACTTTTGCCAGTGGCGTAGCGTGGGGGGTGCAGGGGGGCCCGGCCGCACCGGGTGCAACATCTGGGGGTTAGGGTTAGGGGGCGCAAATCCACGGGTTAGGGGGCGCAAATTACTTGCCTTGCCCCGGGTGCTGACAACCCACGCTACGCCACTGACTTTTGCAAAAAAACCGGAGGCTTTTCTTTTAGAGATCTTAGGAAAGGACATAAGAAGAAAAGACTGTAAACTCTTTCAATATGCAGCAACGGCAGCCAGAATCTTGTTGGCCCAGAAATGGAAGCAAGAGGAAATACCGACGATAAAAGAATGGAGACTGAAATTGACAGATTATGCGGAATTGGACAAATTAACTGGGAAAATCAGATACACCAAAGACCAAAAGTTCATCGAAGACTGGGGAAAGTTCGTAGATTATCTGAAAAACGTATGCGGCGTGAACACAACTCTAGTGGGATTTCAAGAGGCACTGTAAAAATAGAGAAATATTGTTAATATGAAATAGTGGGGGAAGGGAGGTATAATGGCAATACGAAAGAAGGGAATGTGTAATTAAAGTTATAAATATGGATGATTATCAGAGACGCTGAAGGAAGTTCAAAAAAGGAGATAATTTGTTGTATTTTGGATAAAAATGTATAATTGCATGGAAAATCAATAAAATTTATTATTTAAAAAAAAACAAAAAAAACCTTATGCAAATAAAGCATTGCTTATTCTTCATCCACTGGTGTGCTTATTGGCTCCAGATCCAGAAATAACCCTGCCCTTGGCAGAACATATACAGTGCTTTTTTCTGGGGAATGCATAAAACATTTTGTGAATGTACTTTTGTCCATTTACTGTATTTATTTTTCCCGGTTTGAACTAAAAAATGGCGATTTTCTTGAGTCAAAATGAGAGTACCCCCAATCATTTTTTTAGAAAAGAAGCACCGCATATATACACACACATATACATATATCCGTTTTATTTTTATATATTTACAAACGGACACCTATATCTAGGTATGTATATTCTTGTATATAAACTTCCGCGGCCCCCCCGCCCCATCCCTCCGCCAAGGGGCACGAGAGGAAGGCCACGGGGGGAGAAAGGCAGGTGAGGGCGGGGCGGGGGGCGGGGCTGCCCCCTGGGGAGAGCGGGGTCGAGAGAGAGTGGGCGGGAGAAAGAGAGAGGGCCAGCCTGGCTCTTCCGCCCGTTTCCCTCCCCTTCCTGTCCTCTTGCCTCTCCTCCGGTGGCACCTCCTTCCGGTACCCCTGCCCTCGCCCAAGATGGCGGCAGCACAGGCTCTTTCGCCCGTTTCCCTCCCCTTCCTGTCCTCTTGCCTCTCCTCCGGTGGCACCTCCTTCCGGTACCCCTGCCCTCGCCCAAGATGGCGGCAGCACAGGCTCTTCCGCCCGTTTCCCTCCCCTTCCTGTCCTCTTGCCTCTCCTCCGGTGGCACCTCCTTCCGGGTACCCCTGCCCTCGCCCAAGATGGCGGCAGCACAGGCTCTTCCGCCCGTTTCCCTCCCCTTCCTGTCCTCTTGCCTCTCCTCCGGTGGCATCTCCTTCCGGTACCCCTGCTCTCGCCCAACATGGCGGTAGCACAGCCTCTTCTGCCCTTCCGAGCTAGGAGTGCAGAAAAAGGTGAAACTGCCAGGAAAAGGAGAGGAGGAGTGTGTGTGTGAGTGAGTGAGTGAGTGAGAGTGAGACAGGGAGCATCCAAGGGTCATCTAGTCCAACCCTCTGCAAAGAAGCTCAGAGCTACAATTCCCAGGTCTTCTTTGGGAATTCTATGGGAAGTAAGAGTTTCTACATTCATGAGCATTCACTTAGAGTGCGCTCATGTTTTTACCTTTTATTGAAAGCGGCCACAAGTGACTTGGGTGGAGTATAAATAATAAAATTATATTGCTCCTGCTGCTGTTCTTCTCTTAGCCTAACTCACATCCAACCCAATACCAAACCTTAACCCGAATGCTCACCCTAACTCAAACCTAATCCTCACTCTAACCCTAAATTTAACCCAAACCTAAGCCTCAGTCTAAACCTAAGCCTAATTTAACCCTAACCCTAAGTAATAAAATTATATTTCTACTTCTGCTGTTCTTCTCTTACCGTAACTCAACCCCAACTTTAACTCCTAATCCTAATCCAACTCAAACCCAACTCTCACTGTAACCCTAACCTTTACCCAAACCTAATCCTAAACGCTTTGCTCCTTTTTGTGGTGTTTTGTGTTATTGCTTCATTTGTTAGGTCACGAGGCTTTCTTTGTTTCTTGTGGTGTTGCTTCATTTAGCAGTTTTTTAATTGGCTTTTGTGTTTCTTTTGGTATTGCATCATCTTCATAGGTTGTTTGGATTTCTGATTAATTTGCTTTGGATTTCTGGTAGCTCTGCTTCTTGTGTTTCTTGTGTTTCTGCTTCTTGTGTTTCTTGTAGCTCTGCTTCTTGTGTTTCTGGTGTTTTGGCTTGGTTATGCCAAAAAATTGAAGACATACCACCAGAAGCACAAAAACCAAGAAATATTCCCAAAATGAGGCAAAACCAGGAGACATGAAAACCAAGCCAAATCAATGGAAAAGAAACAATCTCACCCAAAACCGCAGAACCATTCAAAGTAAAAGAAGCAAAACAATTAAATGCAAATGTCAGAGTTGCTCCCCGATCCTAGCTCACAAAGGATCACGCTAGCCAGCGATCATTTAGTAAAAGTCTTTATTGAGTTACAGTTCCCATTCTCAAGCTGCTGCGTGCAACTCTACGTCTTATGGTTAGATCGGCGAAGCTCTGTCTGGGTCCCCGCCTCCTGTACACCAACTTAATATCCTAGCCTTACTCCACCTTTTCCGCCTGACTCTTCTTCTCTGGGTCCCTCTGCCCCCCGGGGTCTCTTCCTTCCGGGACTCTTCTGACGCTGACCCCCCGGACCCTTCTGTCTCCTTGCGCCGGGCTTTAGGACCTGGCTCCCTTTCCGGGCTGCTTACTGCGCCACCTTCCTGTGCATTTGAACTTGGCGCGCGCGCCCAACCTTCCACTTTCCGTCTGACCGTTTCTTCGCTCCCTGATGGAGGTGTGGCCATTCCTGACTCGTGCCCTCCCTCCTGTTGTGAGCTGCCAGCGCTTGATACCTGACTCCCTTCCTCTCCCCTGCTCTCTGTTGGTGACGCTGGTCCCGATTTCCAACTGCTCCCCTCTGAGCTCCCTCTGGCCCTTTCCTCCTGGGGTGTCCCCCTAGGCTCCCCCCTTGCCCTGGCCACTGGTGCTCCTTTCTGTGAATCTTCCGATTCACTGGAAAGACTCGGAGATCTCGGGTCGTCGTCATCACTCATCCTTTCTTCTGCCTCCTCCCCCTCGCTCTCTGTTTCCTCCCTTGCCCTTGCCTCTGCTCCTGAACCCCTGACAGCAAAAAACAAGCAAAACCACCCCAAATTAAACAAATCAGCAGAAAACAAAAAAGCAGTAAAGCCACCAATTACAAAGCAATGCCACAAGAAACTGGAAACCAGTTTTTAAAAAGCAAAACCAGAAACTCAACAACATGCAATTTGTGGGAGTCCAAAAGCACTTCAAGCAACAGAAATTAACCAACACAGCATACTAGTTTTCACTTAGTCTTGGGTTTCTGGTGAATGTGCTTTGTTTGCAGCTGGCTTCATTTCTTTTCCATTGGTTTAGCTTGTTTTTTGGACTTTTGCTTTATTGCTTCTTTTGAGAAGTTTTCTTGTTTTTGCATTCTGGTGGTAATACTTTTGAATGCTTTGGGGGTTTCTGGTGAATCTGCTTTGTTTGGGGTTGGTTGGCTTCTTTGTCAGTTTCCATTGATGTTGCTTTTACATGGTTCTTCTGCTTCTTTTCAGTAGGTTTTTGTGTTTTTAGTGGTTGACTTCATTGTTGGAATGGTCATTAGACATTTCTGGTGGTTTTGCTTCATTTCTGGTGGTTTTCCTTTTATTCTTGGGATTATCAGATCTCATACAAATTAATATTCTCAAAGGTGCAAAACCCAAAAAACCTAGAAATGAAGCAAACTCACCATAAATCCAGCACTAACCTTGGATCCTAGAATGCAACAACTGATTGGTCTTTTCCTGCAGGCACAAGGTTTCCTGCAGTACAAGGTTATGTACTAACCTTGGATCCTAGAATGCAACAACTGATTGGTCTTTTCCTGCAGGCCAATCAGGCTCCAAGAGGGAAGCAGAGTTAGCCAGTCAGACGGGACTCATTGTGTAAATAATGTATATAAAAGCCTGAGGTTGGGGGGGGGCAATAAAGAGCATGAAATACATACAAGACTCTGAGTATATTTCACAATTGTAATTTATATAAAAGAATCTATGAAACGAAAACCACAGAAAAAATTCAACATAATCCCAAAAACAAACCAGAAACAACAGAAACAAACCACATCCACCAAAGATGAGAAAACCAATTGAATAGAAATTCAAGAAACTCACGCAGTAAACATCTCAGGGAAAAGCAAAATCACCCCCACACCATGCAAAACTAAGGTTTAACTGGCTTTGGGGTTTCTGCGCAATTTACTTTTCCCCTCTTTTGGGGGGTTTCTGGTGGTATTTCTTCTGCTTCTCACATTTCTGCTTCTTTTCAATTGGTTTTGGGATTCTGGTGAATTTGGTAATGATTTGATTAAAGTCTCTGTCTGGCAATTTTCCTTTTTCATGAATTCCTTCCTTGTTGGGTTTCTGGTATCTCACTTTTGGTTTTCACATTTCTCTTAGTTTTGCTACGTTTCAGGTAGTTTGCTTACTTTTTGGAATTATTCAGTCTCATAAAAATGAAGCAATATCATTAGAAGCTTAAAAAGCATGAAAAAACAAAAAACAAAACCCCAGGCACTAACCCTAACCCTGAACGTCCACCTATCCCCTGCCCTAGCCCTAACCCTAACCCTGATATTCTGGTCATCCATCTTGGGGATAACAATCTGGTGAGGTAAATTCAGTTGAGATCACTAAATATCAGCTGTGCTTCCTCATTCCTGAGTTTATCATAGTTTGGTTTGGAATGTTGTAGAGGTGCTTATGGAGTGGGGGCAGCCTTCCTAAGAAGGTGGATGGGCAAGACATAAAGCTAATCATTCTACAACGATGTTTGTGTTTGAAGATGTGGGTGCTTATATCCCTCATGGCAGAATTATGTTCTGTGCCCCACAGTTGTATAGACCTGGTGGTATGCATCTTTCTGATTTGGGTTGTGACATGATTCTTAAGGATCTGCAAAGAGCTCTGTTTGAGCACTTGCGTGTTTGTGGGTGGAGGTGAACAAGCACACCTGCCCAGACTTACCAGTAATTTGATTTGGTTACATTGGTCGAATCTGACTAGTTTTGCCGATCCTCAAGTTGTTATATTTAATAAATACAACCTATTTATCCACTTTTGGTTGTCTTGACTCTTCCTCCTGATGTGCTAGGAACCACTCCGTTTGGGGGGCACTGCAAAACATGCGGTTTTTACTGCAAACATTTTGCCAGACTTTGGCCTTGATTTGGAGTGAATCAGGCAATGTTGGGTCTTGGGGTGACCTTATGACCCCTGTCACTTACTTGGTTTGTCGGGCAAAATGCTAAAAAAATTCTACAATGTCTGGCAAAATGCTACAAAACTTTTGCCAGACTTTGGCACCAGTTTGGAGTGAACCGGACAATGTTGGGTTTTGGATATTAATTATGAACCCCGGTTTGATGTATCAATTACTCTATGGGGTGTTACAAAATGTGGGGGTTTTGCTGCAAAACTTTTACCAAACATCAGTTGTGATGGGATCCCAGATTTGGGGTTTTGTAGTTAAATGAAGCATTCTTTCAGTGCTTCTCGGGAAATGTGCAGTTTCCGTCAGATCAAACTAATACTACTGGATAAAATGATATGGTTGTTGATTATCAGACAGTTCTCCCATTTATCAAGGAAAACGTCTGTTATGGGTGGCTTTTGCTTGGTGTGTGTGACTGTTGACAGACAGATTTGAAAAGGAACACAGCTTCCTCTGTT
The DNA here is from genome assembly GCF_965113315.1 of Podarcis vaucheri. Classification (NCBI taxonomy): domain Eukaryota; kingdom Metazoa; phylum Chordata; class Lepidosauria; order Squamata; family Lacertidae; genus Podarcis; species Podarcis vaucheri. Next base: position 66,694,500 of record NC_138749.1, on the reverse strand, counting down.
TGTCTCACAGTAACTTACTGGCCTTTTTGATTATGCAGTCGGCTCGCCCAACACTTCCAGCTGGATTCCGAGGACAGGAAATGATTCTGCTAAAGGCTTTCTGTGAATATACCGGTAATTCCAGTTGATTTGTTTTAATGGTCACATAAAGGCACTTTCTTTGGTTATAAAATGATGTTGTGAGTCTTATATCTGAGCAGTCAATAAACTCCCTCCCCCACAGAAACGCTTGTCTTACTTCTTCTTCTGCTTAGCATCCATACTTACATGTTTGTTTAAAGAAAGACTAACCCCACCCCGAACCCCACCTCCAGCTTTCATTTTAGTCACTGTTCATAGCAACACTTGATTTTGTTCCTAGACAAACTGCCCTGAAAGACAGTTACTATGAACTACATGTGTCTTCTTGATATATAAGGTTGTTGCTAGTTTCTGCAAAACACTTCTTTATCTTTCAACAAGAAATAAATGAATAGGAGGCTGCCCTAAGGAAGAAGTGTGATTGCATCTGGAATATCAGACTCTCTGTATTTTTATTTATTTACTTGATTTAGGGGTGGCCGCTTCACCCCCTGGTTATGCCCATGTCCCCAACTAACTGAGCTTCTTGGGATCATCCTGCCATGCTGTGAGCTACTACATTATCCTGCACTTTACAGAACCTTCCTTAGAGAATAAAAAACTGAGGCAAATTTCCAGTCTAAACAGGCTACACAAAAAGAAACAGCAGCAATTCTTTATGTTTGACTTAGAATCATAGAATCATAGAGTTGGAAGAGACCACAAGGGCCATCGAGTCCAACCCCCTGCTAAGCAGGAAACACCATCAGAGCACTCCTGACATATGGTTGTCAAGCCTCTGCTTAAAGACCTCCAAAGAAGGAGACTCCACCACACTCCTTGGCAGCAAATTCCACTGTCGAACAGCTCTTACTGTCAGGAAGTTCTTCCTAATGTTTAGGTGGAATCTTGTGCTTGAGCGCCTGATATCTCAGAAAATCAACATCAGTGTTGGGGTGGGTGGGTCAGGGCATTTCCAAAATGTTATGATAGATGGAGCCATGGATGTGGCCAAGGGGGGGCCAACTAAATAAAAATAAATAAAAATACATAGCTAACTGAGGTTCTGACCCCCTAACAAAAGGCCTGCCCCCACTAACAAAAATGCTGGTTACGCCCATGGATGAAGCCAACTACAGTGTAGCATGTGTGGGCCGTGGGGGCACAAATTTGTGGCAGGGGGCACAAATTTGTGGCAGGGGGCACAAATTTGTGGCAGGGGGCACAAACAGGTGCCCCCAAAGCAGGCTCCCTCATTGGTGCCTGGCTCTGTGTGAGAAGGAGCTGACCTAAGCTGCTTTGCTTCTGCTGGCCAGAGTTCTGTCCTTATGTTAGGCCTGACCCAGGGAAGAGAGCAGGAGGGTGGGTGGCCGCAGTGCACCTCGCTCCCAGTCACAGCAGCAGCTCCGCCTCCGGGTCACGTCTGACCTGGCGCACTCAAGGAGCCTGAGCAGCAGCTTCCCTGCCCCTCTCCTCCCCTGGACATGTGGGGCATGCCCCTCTCCCCTCGTTGAGTTCTGCAAAGGCAGCCTGAGACTGAGGAGGAAAGAGCTCACTGCTCATGCCAACCCTAGAGAGGATGTAAGAAAGAAGCAGGCTGTTGGAGGACAGCAGAGAAGCAATTGAGCTTGGTGGAGCAGTGCCCCAGTCCCCCTTAAGGATGAGCCTCCACTGACAGGGAGCAAGAAGGAATTTTAAATGGCGAAAGACAGGAGTGCCTGGTGTGCTCTGGTCCATGGGGTCACGAAGAGCCGGACACGACTAAACGACTAAACAACACAATATTGGCATGGGAACTACAATAGCTCAATGCTGCAATTTGTCTACCCTACTTAATATTTACCATTAAGGAAAGTATAAAGTCATGGAGTAAATCCTTTCAGCTTGTTGATGTGAAGCAGCAGACCTCAATCTGATACTGCAAATGTTATAGAATTATTGAATATTCAGAAGTATACCTCTCCACCACTCCTTAGTCAGGCTAGTTTTGGGCATTTATGGCAAGATTATCCCAAGTGGAAAGGAATAATGTATTTTCACTGTTATGTATTCAGTGGTCTGTCTTTGCTTCCCATTGTCTCAGGAATTGGGTAATTACCATCTCAAAGGAATGGCCAGACTACCAGGAAAGGCAATCAGATAAGGCATTATCAGATAACCTGGCAGACAGGAAAAACAACATTCAAATTTCTATTGTAGAAATTTCCCTTTTCTGTGATGTAGGTATGATGTTTGTGGGGGTGGTCTTGAGCTCCAGGGCAGGGAATTTCAAAATGGCAAGCACACATTGTTCGTGGTCCTCCTCCCCTCTCCTGCGTGTGAGAGGAGCACCCTGTTGCAACAGTTTAATAAAGATCAGGCTTACTAGCTGCTTTGCTTCTCAATATTCTCTGGTTGGCCTCTGTTATTTTCTCCTGCCGATGGAGAACCTACAAGGTTCTCCAATAAAGGAATAAGGGCAGATTTTGTTTACAACAACACAAAGACATCTGAAACTGTCGAATAAACTGCAAGAGCAGTAATGGAAAATTGCTTTCACACACTAAAAGTTCCCTGGAACTAGAAAGCCAGCAAAGCAGGGGAAAGGCTAGCTTTTTTAATTGACAAGTACCTTCTCTATGATGTGCTAAGCTTTGGTTTTTACGCATAGAAGTGTTATTCCCCACCTGTATCTTGAAGTATGGTCCATTTGGCCACCTCATTCTGCTGCATATGGAGAGTGCTGGAATTTTTAATTCTTAAGGAAACATTGTGTCTATTTTTCCCACACGAGATGTTTCTTTACTTATATCAATAATGTTATGAAAGACTTGTAGCATGCTTCAAGCTGATTAGCGCTTGGTGGCTGTGAAGCTTTAAATACAAAACAGACACATAGTGAAAGGATTTCTACACGCTGAATTTTGTATTTATTTCACAGAGCAATTGCTTTCAGCTTTGCAGAGGAGCCCGTAGTATCCAAACTACAGTACTTCCGTGAGAGCTGTGAAGCAGAGCTCCCTCCACTGGCTCTGCTGTGACAGGACAGCTCCCTCAGGCCTCCTCTCCCCACAACTGTTATCTGGGGCAGCCATCAGTGGGAGAGCTTTGCTGGAGGCCCAGCTCCTTCAGGCACCTCCAGCCCCTGAACTGTGCCAGCTAGTCAACATAGGAACAACTGTTTAGTGATTTGTGACTGAGATTTGATATTCCTCTTCTTTTGGGGGGAAATAAAGAATTTTTTTTTTATTTTCCCCCCAGGTGCGGGGCTGGAAGAACCAGGTCCGGGAACAGTGGGACGGCACGCTCTGCCCCCCCCCCGCTGTCCCCCGAGCTTGTGGGGCTGGCGATGGGAAGAAGTGCACCAGTCCCGGGAGGGCAGACAGCTCTGCGCCGCCATCCCGAGCGGGGCAGGACTTAGCGCCCCGCTCGGGATGGCGGCGCAGACCTGCCTGCAGTCCTGGGACGGCAGGCAGCTCTGTGCCGCCATCCGGAGCGGGGCGGGACTTAGCGCCCGCTCGGGATGGCGGCGCAGAGCTGCGCTGGTCCCAGGACCGCAGGCAGCTCTGCACGGCCACCGGGAGCGGGGTGGAGCTTCTCCCCCGGCTCCCGGTGGCCGGGCAGAGCTGCGCTGGTCCTAGGACCGCAGGCAGCTCTGCGCGGCCACCGGGAGCGGCAGCGCAGAGCTGCGCTGGTCCCAGGACCGCAGGCAGCTCTGCGCGGCCACCGGGAGCGGGGCGGAGCTTCACCCCCCGGCTCCCGGTGGCCGGGCAGAGCTGCGCTGGTCCCAGGATCGCAGGCAGCTCTGCTTGGCCACCGGGAGCGGGGCGGAGCTTCTCCCCCGGCTCCCGTGGCCGCGCAGAGCTGCGCTGGTCCCGGGACTGCAGGCAGCTCTGCGCAACCCTCGGAGCCGGTCTCCCGAGGGTTGCGCAGAGCTTCCTGAAGCCTGGAGAGCGAGAGGGGTCGGTGCGCACCGACCCCCCTCGCTCTCCAGGCTTCAGCGAAAGCCTGCATTTGCCCCATAAGACGCAGGCACATTTCCCCTTCATTTTTGGAGGGGAAAAAGTGCGTCTTATGGGGCGAAAAATACGGTAAGTGAATAAGGCTAAAAGCGGGGTGGGGGGTTGGGGGTGCAAATGTGATTTACAAATTATGTGCTATAAGAAGCCAAGAAACCTCCTGCTGGGTCAGACCAAAAGCCAAGAGCCTTTCTTCTTCCAGCAGCCAATCAGATGCCTCTAGGAAAGCCAGCAACAGCCCTCCCCAATTGTTGCTCCCCAGCAACTAGAATTCATAGACATACTGCCTTTGTACAAGGATCTATCACTTCTCCTTTGGGCAGACCACTCCTCCATGATTTTGTCTGATTCCCCTATAAGCCAGTGACCGTGAGCACATCCTGTGGCTTTTTAGTACCATGCATTCATTATGCACAGCATGAATAAATACTTTGTCCTATTCTGCTGCCCACTTATTCCAATCCAAATTGTACATTTTAAAAACTTCTCTATAAATTAAGAATGCACATGATTTGCAGTGCATGTTTACTCAGGAGTAAAACTTAAGTTTAGTAGGACGTGCCTAGGAGTGTATATAAAACGACAGCCATATTCTGCTTTTGTTGGTCATGGGGAAATGCACTGAACTATTGATTCTATATGGAAGCTTCAGTTGCGAATCCTGCACTGCACTACATGACCCTTGGGGTGCCTTCCAACTCTACAATTCTATGAGTCCCTCCCCATGGTTGCTGACCCACTTTCTGGTGCCTGAGATTTCATCAGTTATTTTGCACACGCTTTGAAGGCTCTTCTTTTGCTAGAATCCTTTTGTTGAAATGAAACCCTAGGTTACCCAGATGCTGAATTCCACATCCACCCTCTAAATTTTGATGGCTTTTCCTTCACTTGCCCCACCTAAGTCACGCTTGGTGCCAGACAAAAACAAAACTTTATGGTCCAATACCGTGGTGAAATTTATCAGTGTGAATTGTTTTCGTCATTTTTTGGGAACAGATGTGGTGAAGCAGTGGGGAAAAATAAGTGCCTGCTTACTGCTGACCAAAGGGAATATCAACAAGAATTGAAAAAGAACTACAAGAAGTTGAAAGAGAACCTCAGACCAATGATCGAGAGGAAGATCCCAGAGCTATATAAACCTATTGTGAAAGTTAACAGTATTTCAAGGTATAAGAATAGCCCTTTCCCCCACACGCCCAATAACCATAGCAAAATACAACATAGGATGGGGGTAAGCAATATGGTTCACTCCAGATGATCAGCCTCAGTTATCATGGCCAATGGTCATTTTCTTCTTATTTATTTTAGGGGCTTATTCTAGTTTTAGGAAATATGAAAATCTGCCTCCACAGAACAGTTAAGAGCAGCTTCATGAAAAGGAGCTATCTACTTGCAGTGGATCAAATAGTAGAGGATATGCAAATGTTGTTTGAAGTCGAAAGATTTCCCTTCTTTCTGTACTCAACAATCACATCTTCTAAGGGCGGGGATATTGAAACTACTTGCAGAAAAACAGATATTTTATTATAAATTGTCATGGATATTTGCACGCACAGAGAAAACAGCTTTGTGTTTTCTCTAAATTCTAAAGGCCAGTTCACAATATTGCATTGTCAACACAATGTTCCCTGTATGTATGTATGGGTATCTATGAAACTTCATCTGTGGATGTTTGACCATACCAAGCTCAAGGAAATGTTCCTGAATGCAACCCAAAGCCCCTTCTGCGCAATCATGAATTTGCATCAATGTTACATATAAGCACATTCACCAAGCAGCAGAAACGAACAGTTAACCAAAACAAATCAACCCATTTTTTAAGCACATTTCTATTGCATTTATTGTGATAAGAAACTTACAGACATTTGTATCTACATTCCAACTTATATAAAATTATTGTTGTTTGAATGGGAATAATCTTATTGCTTGATGAAAAGTACTGCAATGGATCTGGTAATAACTTTTCTCATGGAAGTGGATGCCATTATGCTTTTTAACAAGTAAGATAAATTTGCATGAGGATAAAGCAATGCTCTGTAATATTTAAATCTCATTCGATGGAGGCCACACAAATGCAAAATGGAGACCACTCAAGTGAGAACAATAAAACTCCATTTACTGCAGAAGTTATATTTCTTCCTATGGGCTACAGGGATTCATTCTAGTTAGAATATTTTATTATTGTAATTATAATTGTTATTTAAAAGTAGCACTATATTTCTTCTAATACTTGAAATACAGTGTTGGTTCCTGACTTTTATTTTTGCTTCATGTTGGGTGGGTCTCATTTCCCTTCAGTTCAGTGTTCACGAGAGGCAAGGTAAAAACTTTGCAAATTTGTATACATATATGTATATGGTAGGGACGTGGGTGGCGCTGTGGTCTAAGCCACTGAGCCTCTTGGGCTTGCTGATCAGAAGGTCGGTAATTCGAATCCCTGTGACAGGGTGAGCTCCCATTGCTCGGTCCTAGCTCCTGCCAACCGAGCAGTTCGAAAGCACTCCAAAAAGTGTAAGTAGATAAATAGGTACCGCTCCGGTGGGAAGGTAAACAGCGTTTCCATGAGTTGCTCTGGTTTTGCCAGAAGTGACTTAGTCATGCTGGCCACATGACCCAGAAAAACTGTCTGCATATATCATGGGAATTGGGGTTGCTTGTGTGTAAACCTCCAGCCGTTCCCAACTGCTTGGGGTGGTTGGTCTTTCCCTGGCTGAGCAGCCCTTTTGCGCTGCTGCTCAGTCGCTGGCAGAATCCGTCAGTGGGTGTCTCCTAAATTTCCACCAGCATAAGAATTCCTTAACGGACAACCTTCGCCTCGCCTCTCTGCACGGAAGCCTTCTGCGCAGAGTGGGCGTGCCAAGCGGTGGTCCTCCACTCTCCTCACTGACTTCACTGGAAGAGTCTCGGAGCCTCCCCTCCGAAGTGCTCTCTGCCTCTCCCTTCTTCCTGGTGTCACCTGGACTTCTTTCCCCAGAGGACGTTCTCTCTCTTCCCTTACTAGTTCCCTCTCCTGCAGAATCTGGGAGCCTAGCCTCTCCACTCTGCTCCGATGTCAGTTCCCTGACATCCACCTCCCTCCCAGGGCCCTCCCCCTCCCCTTTCCTTTCCTCGGACGGTGATGCAGGAAACCCCCGGAAGGAGCTCTCCCCTCCATCTGATGATTCAAAAACCTCTCTCCATTCGCTGCTGTCTCTTCTCTCTCCCCAATCTCCCCAGTCGGATGCTTCATCGGATAATGCCCCTTCCTCCTCTTCGGAGGCGGGAAACCCCACAAACTCTTCCTCCTCATCGGTGGTGCCAAATTGCTCCCCCCAGAACCTCTCTGGTGGTTTGGGCTTTCTCGGATACCTGCTATGAAACTCCTCCTGCAGATACTCATCCCTAATCTCTTCTGCTGGGACCCATGCGTTTTCCGCTTCTGACTCCCCCTCCCACGCCACCAAGTATTCCACTCGCCCCCCCTCTCCACCTGGAATCGAGAATTTCAGCTGCATGGCCACTGAGTTCCCTTTCCTCCATCTGTGGATGCAAGGGTGTTTCACTTTGCTGACCCAGAAATTCCCTCCCCTCCCTGAATGTCTCCTCGCGAATTTGCCACCGGGAGCCGGGGGAGAAGCTCCGCCCCGCTCCCGGTGGCCGTGCAGAGCTGCCTGCGGTCCTGGGACCAGCGCAGCTCTGCGCTGCCATCCGGAGCGGGGCGCTAAGCTCCGCCCCGCTCCCGGTGGGCGAGCAGAGCTGCCTGCGGTCCTGCGACCAGCGCAGCTCTACCCGGCCACCGGAAGCCGGGGGAGAAGCTCCGCCCCGCTCCCGGTGGCCGCGCAGAGCTGCCTGCGGTCCTGGGACCAGCGCAGCTCTGCCCGGCCACCGGGAGCCGGGGGAGAAGCTCCGCCCCGCTCCCGGTGGCCGCGCAGAGCTGCCTGCGGTCCTGGGACCAGCGCAGCTCTGCCCGGCCACCGGGAGCCGGGGGCGAAGCTCCGCCCCGCTCCCGGTGGCCGCGCAGATCTGCCTGCGGTCCTGGGACCAGCGCAGCTCTGCCCGGCCACTGGGAGCCGGGGAGAAGCTCCGCCCCGCTCCCGGTGGCCGCGCAGAGCTGCCTGCGGTCCTGGGACCAGCGCAGCTCTGCCCGGTCACCGGGAGCCGGGGGAGAAGCTCCGCCCCGCACCCGGTGGCCGCGCAGAGCTGCCTGCGGTCCTGGGACCAGCGCAGCTCTGCCCGTGCACCGGGAGCCGGGGGAGAAGCTCCGCCCCGCTCCCGGTGGCCGCGCAGAACTGCCTGCGGTCCTGGGACCAGCGCAGCTCTGCCCGGCCACCGGGAGCCGGGGGAGAAGCTCCGCCCCGCTCCCGGTGGCCGCGCAGAGCTGCCTGCGGTCCTGGGACCAGCGCAGCTCTGCCCGGCCACCGGGAGCGGGGGAGAAGCTCCGCCCCGCTCCCGGTGGCCGCGCAGAGCTGCCTGCGCTCCTGGGACCAGCGCAGCTCTGCCCGGCCACCGGGAGCCGGGGGAGAAGCTCCGCCCCGCTCCCGGTGGCCGCGCAGAGCTGCCTGCGCTCCTGGGACCAGCGCAGCTCTGCCCGGCCACCGGGAGCCGGGGGAGAAGCTCCGCCCCGCTCCCGGTGGCCGCGCAGAGCTGCCTGCGCTCCTGGGACCAGCGCAGCTCTGCCCGGCCACCGGGAGCCGGGGAGAAGCTCCGCCCCGCTCCCGGTGGCCGCGCAGAGCTGCCTGCGCTCCTGCGACCAGCGCAGCTCTGCCCGGCCACCGGGAGCCGGGGGAGAAGCTCCGCCCCGCTCCCGGTGGCCGCGCAGAGCTGCCTGCGGTCCTGGGACCAGCGCAGCTCTGCCCGGCCACCGGGAGCCGGGGGAGAAGCTCCGCCCCGCTCCCGGTGGCCGCGCAGAGCTGCCTGCGGTCCTGGGACCAGCGCAGCTCTGCCCGGCCACCGGGAGCCGGGGGAGAAGCTCCGCCCCGCTCCCGGTGGCCGCGCAGAGCTGCCTGCGGTCCTGGGACCAGCGCAGCTCTGCCCGGCCACCGGGAGCCGGGGGAGAAGCTCCGCCCCGCTCCCGGTGGCCGCGCAGAGCTGCCTGCGGTCCTGGGACCAGCGCAGCTCTGCCCGGCCACCGGGAGCGGGGGAGAAGCTCCGCCCCGCTCCCGGTGGCCGCGCAGAGCTGCCTGCGCTCCTGGGACCAGCGCAGCTCTGCCCGGCCACCGGGAGCCGGGGAGAAGCTCCGCCCCGCTCCCGGTGGCCGCGCAGAGCTGCCTGCGCTCCTGGGACCAGCGCAGCTCTGCCCGGCCACCGGGAGCCGGGGGAGAAGCTCCGCCCCGCTCCCGGTGGCCGCGCAGAGCTGCCTGCGGTCCTGGGACCAGCGCAGCTCTGCCCGGCCACCGGGAGCCGGGGGAGAAGCTCCGCCCCGCTCCCGGTGGCCGCGCAGAGCTGCCTGCGGTCCTGGGACCAGCGCAGCTCTGCCCGGCCACCGGGAGCCGGGGGAGAAGCTCCGCCCCGCTCCCGGTGGCCGCGCAGAGCTGCCTGCGGTCCTGGGACCAGCGCAGCTCTGCCCGGCCACCGGGAGCCGGGGGAGAAGCTCCGCCCCGCTCCCGGTGGCCGCGCAGAGCTGCCTGCGGTCCTGGGACCAGTGCAGCTCTGTGCCGCCATCCCGAGCGGGGCGCTAAGCTCCGCCCCGCTCCCGGTGGCCGCGCAGAGCTGCCTGCGCTCCTGGGACCAGCGCAGCTCTGCCCGGCCACCGGGAGCCGGGGGAGAAGCTCCGCCCCGCTCCCGGTGGCCGCGCAGAGCTGCCTGCGGTCCTGGGACCAGCGCAGCTCTACCCGGCCACCGGGAGCCGGGGGAGAAGCTCCGCCCCGCTCCCGGTGGCCGCGCAGAGCTGCCTGCGGTCCTGGGACCAGCGCAGCTCTGCCCGGCCACCCGGAGCCGCGGGAGAAGCTCCGCCCCGCTCCCGTTGGCCGAGCAGAGCTGCCTGCGGTCCTGGGACCAGCGCAGCTCTGCCCGGCCACCGGAAGCCGGGGGAGAAGCTCCGCCCCGCTCCCGGTGGTCGCGCAGAGCTGCCTGCGGTCCTGGGACCAGCGCAGCTCTGCCCGGCCACCGGGAGCCGGGGGAGAAGCTCCGCCCCGCTCCCGGTGGCCGCGCAGAGCTGCCTGCGGTCCTGGGACCAGCGCAGCTCTGCGCTGCCATCCGGAGCGGGGCCCGCTCCCGTGGCCGCGCAGAGCTGCCTGCGGTCCTGGGGACAGCGCAGCTCTGCCCGGCCACCGGGAGCCGGGGGAGAAGCTCCGCCCCGCTCCCGGTGGCCGCGCAGAGCTGCCTGCGCTCCTGGGACCAGCGCAGCTCTGCCCGGCCACCGGGAGCCGGGGGAGAAGCTCCGCCCCGCTCCCGGTGGCTGCGCAGAGCTGCCTGCGCTCCTGGGACCAGCGCAGCTCTGCCCGGCCACCAGGAGCCAGGGGGAGAAGCTCCGCCCCGCTCCCGGTGGCCGCGCAGAGCTGCCTGCGGTCCTGGCGCAGCTCTGCCCGGCCACCGGGAGCCGGGGGAGAAGCTCCGCCCCGCTCCCGATGGCCGCGCAGAGCTGCCTGCGCTCCTGGGACAAGCGCAGCTCTGCCCGGCCACCGGGAGCCGGGGGAGAAGCTCCGCCCCGCTCCCGTTGGCCGCGTAGAGCTGCCTGCGGTCCTGGGACCAGTGCAGCTCTGTGCCGCCATCCCGAGCGGGGCGCTAAGCTCCGCCCCGCTCCCGGTGGCCGCGCAGAGCTGCCTGCGCTCCTGGGACCAGCGCAGCTCTGCCCGGCCACCGGGAGCCGGGGGAGAAGCTCCGCCCCGCTCCCGGTGGCCGCGCAGAGCTGCCTGCGGTCCTGGGACCAGCGCAGCTCTGCCCGGCCACCGGGAGCCGGGGGAGAAGCTCCGCCCCGCTCCCGGTGGCCGCGTAGAGCTGCCTGCGGTCCTGGGACCAGTGCAGCTCTGTGCCGCCATCCCGAGCGGGGCGCTAAGCTCCGCCCCGCTCCCGGTGGCCGCGCAGAGCTGCCTGCGGTCCTGGGACCAGCGCAGCTCTGCCCGGCCACCGGGAGCCGGGGGAGAAGCTCCGCCCCGCTCCCGGTGGCCGCGTAGAGCTGCCTGCGGTCCTGGGACCAGTGCAGCTCTGTGCCGCCATCCCGAGCGGGGCGCTAAGCTCTGCCCCGCTCCCGGTGGCCGCGCAGAGCTGCCTGTGCTCCTGGGACCAGCGCAGCTCTGCCCGGCCACCGGGAGCCGGGGGAGAAGCTCCGCCCCGCTCCCGGTGGCCGCGTAGAGCTGCCTGCGGTCCTGGGACCAGTGCAGCTCTGTGCCGCCATCCCGAGCGGGCTGCCTGCGCTCCTGGGACCAGCGCAGCTCTGCCCGGCCACCGGGAGCCAGGGGAGAAGCTCCACCCCGCTCCCGGTGGCCGCGTAGAGCTGCCTGCGGTCCTGGGACCAGTGCAGCTCTGTGCCGCCATCCCGAGCGGGGCGCTAAGCTCCGCCCCGCTCCCGGTGGCCGCGCAGAGCTGCCTGCGCTCCTGGGACCAGCGCAGCTCTGCCCGGCCACCGGGAGCCGGGGGAGAAGCTCCGCCCCGCTCCCGGTGGCCGCGTAGAGCTGCCTGCGGTCCTGGGACCAGTGCAGCTCTGTGCCGCCATCCCGAGCGGGGCGCTAAGCTCCGCCCCGTTCCCGGTGGCCGCGCAGAGCTGCCTGCGCTCCTGGGACCAGCGCAGCTCTGCCCGGCCACCGGGAGCCGGGGGAGAAGCTCTGCCCCGCTCCCGGTGGCCGCGCAGAGCTGCCTGCGGTCCTGGGACCAGCGCAGCTCTGCCCGGCCACCGGGAGCCGGGGGAGAAGCTCCGCCCCGCTCCCGGTGGCCGCGCAGAGCTGCCTGCGGTCCTGGGACCAGCGCAGCTCTGCCCGGCCACCCGGAGCCGCGGGAGAAGCTCCGCCCCGCTCCCGGTGGCCGCGCAGAGCTGCCTGCGGTCCTGGGACCAGCGCAGCTCTGCGCTGCCATCCGGAGCGGGGCGCTAAGCTCCGCCCCGCTCTCGTTGGCCAAGCAGAGCTGCCTGCGGTCCTGGGATCAGCGCAGCTCTGCCCGGCCACCGGAAGCCGGGGGAGAAGCTCCGCCCCGATCCCGGTGGTCGCGCAGAGCTGCCTGCGGTCCTGGGACCAGCGCAGCTCTGCCCGGCCACCGGGAGCCGGGGGAGAAGCTCCGCCCCGCTCCCGGTGGCCGCGCAGAGCTGCCTGCGGTCCTGGGACCAGCGCAGCTCTGCGCTGCCATCCGGAGCGGGGCCCGCTCCCGTGGCCGCGCAGAGCTGCCTACGGTCCTGGGGACAGCGCAGCTCTGCCCGGCCACTGGGAGCCGGGGGAGAAGCTCCGCCCCGCTCCCGGTGGCCGTGTAGAGCTGTCTGCGGTCCTGGGACCAGCGCAGCTCTGCCCGGCCACCGGGAGCCGGGGGAGAAGCTCCGTCCCGCTCCCGGTGGCCGTGCAGAGCTGCCTGCGCTCCTGGGACCAGCGCAGTTCTGCCCGGCCACCGGGAGCCGGGGGAGAAGCTCCGCCCCGCTCCCGCTGGCCGCGCAGAGCTGCCTGCAGTCCTGGGACCAGCGCAGCTCTGCCCGGCCACCGGGAGCCGGGGGAGAAGCTCCGCCCCGCTCCCGATGGCCGCGCAGAGCTGCCTGCGCTCCTGGGACCAGCGCAGCTCTGCCCGGCCACCGGGAGCCGGGGGAGAAGCTCCGCCCCGCTCCCGTTGGCCGCGTAGAGCTGCCTGCGGTCCTGGGACCAGTGCAGCTCTGTGCCGCCATCCCGAGCGGGGCACTAAGCTCCGCCCCGCTCCCGGTGGCCGCGCAGAGCTGCCTGCGCTCCTGGGACCAGCGCAGCTCTGCCCGGCCACCGGGAGCCGGGGGAGAAGCTCTGCCCCGCTCCCGGTGGCCGCGCAGAGCTGCCTGCGGTCCTGGGACCAGCGCAGCTCTGCCCGGCCACCGGGAGCCGGGGGAGAAGCTCCGCCCCGCTCCCGGTGGCCGCGCAGAGCTGCCTGCGGTCCTGGGACCAGCGCAGCTCTGCGCTGCCATCCGGAGCGGGGCCCGCTCCCGTGGCCGCGCAGAGCTGCCTACGGTCCTGGGGACAGCGCAGCTCTGCCCGGCCACTGGGAGCCGGGGGAGAAGCTCCGCCCCGCTCCCGGTGGCCGTGTAGAGCTGTCTGCGGTCCTGGGACCAGCGCAGCTCTGCCCGGCCACCGGGAGCCGGGGGAGAAGCTCCGTCCCGCTCCCGGTGGCCGTGCAGAGCTGCCTGCGCTCCTGGGACCAGCGCAGTTCTGCCCGGCCACCGGGAGTCGGGGGAGAAGCTCCGCCCCGCTCCCGCTGGCCGCGCAGAGCTGCCTGCAGTCCTGGGACCAGCGCAGCTCTGCCCGGCCACCGGGAGCCGGGGGAGAAGCTCCGCCCCGCTCCCGATGGCCGCGCAGAGCTGCCTGCGCTCCTGGGACCAGCGCAGCTCTGCCCGGCCACCGGGAGCCGGGGGAGAAGCTCCGCCCCGCTCCCGTTGGCCGCGTAGAGCTGCCTGCGGTCCTGGGACCAGTGCAGCTCTGTGCCGCCATCCCGAGCGGGGCACTAAGCTCCGCCCCGCTCCCGGTGGCCGCGCAGAGCTGCCTGCGCTCCTGGGACCAGCGCAGCTCTGCCCGTCCACCGGGAGCCGGGGGAGAAGCTCCGCCCCGCTCCCGGTGGCCGCGCAGAGCTGCCTGCGCTCCTGGGACCAGCGCAGCTCTGCCCGGCCACCGGGAGCCGGGGGAGAAGCTCCGCCCCGCTCCCGGTGGCCGCGTAGAGCTGCCTGCGGTCCTGGGACCAGTGCAGCTCTGTGCCGCCATCCCGAGCGGGCTGCCTGCGCTCCTGGGACCAGCGCAGCTCTGCCCGGCCACCGGGAGCCGGGGGAGAAGCTCCACCCCGCTCCCGGTGGCCGCGTAGAGCTGCCTGCGGTCCTGGGACCAGTGCAGCTCTGTGCCGCCATCCCGAGCGGGGCGCTAAGCTCCGCCCCGCTCCCGGTGGCCGCGCAGAGCTGCCTGCGCTCCTGGGACCAGCGCAGCTCTGCCCGGCCACCGGGAGCCGGGGGAGAAGCTCCGCCCCGCTCCCGGTGGCCGCGTAGAGCTGCCTGCGGTCCTGGGACCAGTGCAGCTCTGTGCCGCCATCCCGAGCGGGGCGCTAAGCTCCGCCCCGCTCCCGGTGGCCGCGCAGAGCTGCCTGCGCTCCTGGTACCAGCGCAGCTCTGCCCGGCCACCGGGAGCCGGGGGAGAAGCTCCGCCCCGCTCCCGGTGGCCGCGCAGAGCTGCCTGCGGTCCTGGGACCAGCGCAGCTCTGCCCGGCCACCGGGAGCCGGGGGAGAAGCTCCGCCCCGCTCCCGGTGGCCACGCAGAGCTGCCTGCGGTCCTGGGACCAGCGCAGCTCTGCCCGGCCACCCGGAGCCGCGGGAGAAGCTCCGCCCCGCTCCCGGTGGCCGTGCAGAGCTGCCTGCGGTCCTGGGACCAGCGCAGCTCTGCGCTGCCATCCGGAGCGGGGCGCTAAGCTCCGCCCCGCTCTCGTTGGCCAAGCAGAGCTGCCTGCGGTCCTGGGACCAGCGCAGCTCTGCCCGGCCACCGGAAGCCGGGGGAGAAGCTCCGCCCCGCTCCCGGTGGTCGCGCAGAGCTGCCTGCGGTCCTGGGACCAGCGCAGCTCTGCCCGGCCACCGGGAGCCGGGGGAGAAGCTCCGCCCCGCTCCCGGTGGCCGCGCAGAGCTGCCTGCGGTCCTGGGACCAGCGCATCTCTGCGCTGCCATCCGGAGCGGGGCCCGCTCCCGTGGCCGCGCAGAGCTGCCTACGGTCCTGGGGACAGCGCAGCTCTGCCCGGCCACTGGGAGCCGGGGGAGAAGCTCCGCCCCGCTCCCGGTGGCCGTGTAGAGCTGTCTGCGGTCCTGGGACCAGCGCAGCTCTGCCCGGCCACCGGGAGCCGGGGGAGAAGCTCCGTCCCGCTCCCGGTGGCCGTGCAGAGCTGCCTGCGCTCCTGGGACCAGCGCAGTTCTGCCCGGCCACCGGGAGCCGGGGGAGAAGCTCCGCCCCGCTCCCGCTGGCCGCGCAGAGCTGCCTGCAGTCCTGGGACCAGCGCAGCTCTGCGCTGCCATCCGGAGCGGGGCGCTAAGCTCCGCCCCACTCCCGGTGGCCGCGCAGAGCTGCCTGCGGTCCTGGGACCAGTGCAGCTCTGCCCGGCCACCGGGAGCTAGGGGAGAAGCTCCGCCCCGCTCCCGGTGGCCGCGCAGAGCTGCCTGCGGTCCTGAGACCAGCGCAGCTGCCCGGCCACCGGGAGCCGGGGGAGAAGCTCCGCCCCGCTCCCGGTGGCCGCGCAGAGCTGCCTGCGGTCCTGGGACCAGCGCAGCTCTGCCCGGCCACCGGGAGCCGGGGGAGAAGCTCCGCCCCGCTCCCGGTGGCCGCGCAGAGCTGCCTGCGGTCCTGGGACCAGCGCAGCTCTGCCCGGCCACCGGGAGCCGGGGGAGAAGCTCCGCCCCGCTCCCGGTGGCCGCGCAGAGCTGCCTGCGGTCCTGGGACCAGCGCAGCTCTGCCCGGCCACCCGGAGCCGGGGGAGAAGCTCCGCCCCGCTCCCGGTGGCCGTGCAGAGCTGCCTGCGGTCCTGGGACCAGCGCAGCTCTGCCCGGCCACCGGGAGCCGGGGGAGAAGCTCCGTCCCGCTCCCGGTGGCCGTGCAGAGCTGCCTGCGCTCCTGGGACCAGCGCAGTTCTGCCTGGCCACCGGGAGCCGGGGGAGAAGCTCCGCCCCGCTCCCGGTGGCCGCGCAGAGCTGCCTGCGGTCCTGGGACCAGCGCAGCTCTGCGCTGCCATCCGGAGCGGGGCGCTAAGCTCCGCCCCACTCCCGGTGGCCGCGCAGAGCTGCCTGCGGTCCTGGGACCAGCGCAGCTCTGCCCGGCCACCGGGAGCCAGGGGAGAAGCTCCGCCCCGCTCCCGGTGGCCGCGCAGAGCTGCCTGCGGTCCTGAGACCAGCGCAGCTGCCCGGCCACCGGGAGCCGGGGGAGAAGCTCCGCCCCGCTCCCGGTGGCCGCGGAGAGCTGCCTGCGGTCCTGCGACCAGCGCAGCTCTGCCCGGCCACCGGGAGCCGGGGGAGAAGCTCCGCCCCGCTCCCGGTGGCCGCGCAGAGCTGCCTGCGGTCCTGGGACCAGCGCAGCTCTGCCCGGCCACCGGGAGCCGGGGGAGAAGCTCCGCCCCGCTCCCGGTGGCCGCGCAGAGCTGCCTGCGGTAAACTTCAGTAAACTTCAGAAGAGCATGATCACTCGCGCCTAATGATCCTTCCACTTCTACCCCACTTACCAGGTCATCAACATTGGTTAGGACCAGATCTAAAATGGCTGTTCCTCTTGTTGCTTCTCCCACTTTCTGGACAATGAAGTTGTCTGCAAGGCCAGCGAGGAATCTGTTTGACCTTATGCTCTTGGCTGAGTTTGACGTCCAACAAATATCCGGGTAATTGAAGTCCCCCATTACTACTATCTCCCTTTCTTTTGCATGCTTGGCCATCTGTTCCAGGAAGGCATCATCTATGTCCTCCGTTTGGCTTGGGGATCTATAGTAAACTCCCACAATGAGGTCTCTGTTATTCTTCTCTCCCTTAATTTTGACCCAAGTGCTCTCACTTTGGCTTTGAGGATCTAAATCTTGGATCTCTTCACAGGTATACACATCCCTGACATATAACGCCACCCCTCCTCCTTTCTTGTCTGGTCTGTTTCTCTGAAATAGATTGTATCACCCCATTATTACATTCCAATCGTGGGACTTATCCCACCAGGTTTCAGTGATGCCTATTATGTCATATTTAGTTTCATATGATAGCAATGTTCAAATATATAAAAGGATGTCACATAGAGGAGGGAGAAAGGTTGTTTTCTGCTGCTCCAGAGAAGCGGACACGGAGCAATGGATCCAAACTACAAGAAAGAAGATTCCAGCTAAACATTAGGAAGAACTTCCTGACAGTAAGAGCTGTTGGACAGTGGAATTTGCTGCCAAGGAGTGTGGTGGAGTCTCCTACTTTGGAGGTCTTTAAGCAGAGGCTTGACAACCATATGTCAGGAGTGCTCTGATGGTGTTTCCTGCTTGGCAGGGGGTTGGACTCGATGGCCCTTGTGGTCTCTTCCAACTCTATGATTCTATGATTCTAGTATGCAGATGACACCCAGATCTACCTCTCCTTTAAATCAGAACCAGTGAAGGTGGTGAAGGTCCTGTGTGAGTGCCTGGAGGTGGTTGGAGGATGGATGGCGGCTAACAGATTGAGGTTGAATCCAGACAAGACAGGAGTACTGGTTTTGGGGGACAGGGGGCGGGCGGGTGTGGTGGATTCCCTGGTCCTGAATGGGGTAACTGTGCCCCTGAAGGACCAGGTGCGCAGCCTGGGAGTCGTTTTGGACTCACAGCTGTCCATGGAGGCGCAGGTTAATTCTGTGTCCAGGGCAGCTGTCTACCAGCTCCACCTGGTACGCAGGCTAAGACCCTACCTGCCCGCGGACTGTCTCACTAGAGTGTTGCATGCTCTAGTTATCTCCCGCTTGGACTACTGCAACACACTCTACGTGGGGCTACCTTTGAAGGTGACCCTGAAACTGCGATTAATCCAGAATGCGGCAGCTAGACTGGTGCCTGGGAGTGGCCGCCGGGACCACATAACACTGGTTCTGAGAGATCTGCATTGGCTCCCAGTACGTTTCCGAGCATCATTCAAAGTGTTGGTGCTGACCTTTAAAGCCCTAAATGGCCTCGGTCCTGTATACCTGAAGGAGCGTCTCCACCCCCATCGTTCACTGAGATCCAGCTCCGAGGGCCTTCTGGCGGTTCCCTCATTGTGAGAAATAAAGTTACAGGGAACCAGACAGAGGGCCTTCTTGGTAGTGGCGCCCACCCTGTGGAACACCTTCCCTTCAGATGTGAAGGAAATAAGTAGCTATCCTATTTTTAAAAGAAATCTGAAGGCAGCCCTGTTCAGGGAAGTTTTAAATATTTAACGCTGTATTGTTTTTAATACTTGATTGGAAGCCACCCAGAGTGGTTGGGAAACTCAGCCAGATGGGCGGGGTATTAATAATAATAATAATAATAATAATAATAATAATAATAATAATAATAATAAAAAATTATTATTATTATTATTAGTGAGGTTTCTTGGGGTTTCTCAAATTTAGCAGTGTCAGGGGTTCAGGAGCAGAGGCGAGGGCAAGGGAGGAAACAGAGAGTGAGGGGGAGGAGGCAGAAGAAAAGATGAGTGATGACGACGACCCGAGATCTCCGAGTCTTTCCAGTGAATCAGACGATACACAGGAAGGAGCGCCAGTGGCCAGAGCAAGGGGGGAGCTTAGGGGGACACCCCAGGAAGAAGGGTCCAGAGGGGGCTCAGAGAGCAGCAGTTGGAAATCGGGGCCAGCATCACCAACAGAACGCAGTGGAGAGGAAGGGCGCCAGGTACCGAGCTCTGGCAGCTCGCAGCAGGAGGGAGGGCATGAGTCAGGAGTGGCCACACCTCCATCGGGGAGCGAGGGAACGGTCAGGCGGAAAGTGGAAGGTTGGGCGGGCGCGCCAAGTTCAAATACACAGGAAGGTGGCGCAGTAAGCAGCCCGGAAAGGGAGCCAGGTCCTAAAGCCTGACGCAAGGAGACAGAAGGGTCCGGGGGGTCAGCGTCAGAAGCGTCCCGAAAGGAAGAGACCACGGGGGGCAGAGGGACCCAGAGAAGAACGGTCAGGCGGAAAAGGTAGAGTAAGGCTAGGGTACTTAGCTGGTGTACAGGGGGCGGAGACTCAGACGGAGCTTCGCCGGTCTAACCCATAAGACGTAGAGCTGCACGCAGCAGCTTGAGAATGGAAACTGTAACTCAATAAAGACTTTTACAAAGTGACCGCTGGCTAGCGTGATCCTCTGTGAGCTAGGATCTGGAGCAGCTCTGACAAGCAGCTTATCTATATTTTTGGGATATGTGTGTGTGTAAAAAAAAAAAAAAAAAGGTAATGGATCCCTGGATGGTTAAGTCCAGTCAAAGGAGACTATGGGGTGCAGTGCTCATCTCACTTTCAGGCCGAGGGATTCGGCGTTTGTCAGCAGACAGCTTTCCAGGTCATGAGGGCAGCATGACTAAACCGCTTCGGGTATACAGTGGACCACAGCTGTCAACTTTCAGATTTGAAAATAAGGAATCAGCAACCTCAAAAATAAGGGATCAGCAGCCTCACCTGTCCTGGGGACAGTCTACAGGATATCTAACAATCTCGGTGCTGGAATAAAGGAATTTCCCGCAGCAAAAGGGAAGGTCGACAGCTATGCAGATTAAATAAAAAAATTCCTTCCTGCAGCACCTTAAAGACCAACTGTCAGGGGTTCAGGGACAGAGGCACAGGTGAGGGGGGAGACGGAGAGCGATGGGGAAGAAACCCAGGACAGTGAGGAAGAGGATGACAATGACTTGAGGTCTTCCATGAGTCTCTCAAGTGAATCGGAGGATTCCCAGAAGGGGGCGCCCCTGGTCAAGCCAAGGGGGGTCAAAGGGGGGACTTGCCAGGAGCAGGGAAGCAGCAGGGAAACCCCGAGTGGGAGTGGGAGATCGGGGTCGGTTTCCCAGGAGGAACGGAGTGAGAAGGGTGGAGTTCCCAGTGTGACACACGGAGCAGAGCAGGAAGGAGACAGGGGAAGGAGATCGGGGCAGGACGTCCTGCCGGAAGGGGCGGAGAGTAGTACAGGGAGTAGTGTAGCTGTCAAAAGGAAGGTCAGGGGTAGCGAACGCGCACCAAGTTCAAATGTGGAGGCGCGCGAAAATGCAGAGAGCCTGGAGGAGGAGCCTGGCCCCAAAGCACGAAGGAGGGGGGAGCAGGCATCTGAGGAATCCGCGTCAGGGGAAAGCAGGAGGGAAGGAACCCAGGGGGGCAGAAAGACCCTGTGGAAAAGAAAGGACAGGAAGAGGTGGTCTAGCACAAGCCTCTTAAACTGGTGTAGAGGCGGGACCGATTCAGAGGGGACTTCAAACGTCTAGGCTAAGAGACGCGGGGCTGCGCGCCTCGGTTGTGGAACCAATAATGAACAGCAATAAACATCCTTGTATTTAAGAAGAGCTTGGCGTTGGTCTTTTGTGAGCTGAGACCTGAGGCAGCCCTGACAGTAAGTCCCCTCCCAAAAGTACGCAAATTTTTTTTTGCAAAGCTCACGAAGTTTGGCAGCCATGAGTATGGAGCAGCAGATAGCTGAGCTACGCAACGCAGTCTCCCAGCTTACCACGGAGGTAGTGGTCTCCCAGAAGAAGGGGGAAGAAGTGGAAAAGCGGTGCCAAGATCTGCAAGCCAGGTGGGATCATGCATGCCAAGTGGGGTTCCCGGGGGCCAAAGCTGCTGGAGTAGCACTGGGCAGAAGGGGAGGCAACTTGGTAGCTCACTTCGACGGGAACCTGAAGCAGTACCCCAGTTTTCGAGCAGACGTAGAATATGCGTTGCATTTGCTTCGCGACGACTTTAAAGATGAAGAGGAGAAAGTGGGTTTCATTGTGTCCCACTTGCATGGGGAAGCGAGGGCTTGGCTGCGCAATCTGTGGCGCGAGGATTGCCCTGCTCGAAGGGACTCTGATGAATTTATCAAATGCATGGACGCTTGCTTCCAGTCTAGCGTGGATGTGGATGTAGCTCGCCAACAGATGCATGGTTTAAGGCAAGGCAAGGCTTCAGTACGTCAGTACCATGCTCGCTTTTTCGCCTTGCTGAATGTACTGGGATGGCAGAAAGACTCCCTGGCAGTAAGAGACTTGTTTTGGGAGGGGCTCTCTGGCCCTGTAAAAGATGAACTGGCAAGGGGGGACAGACCTCAAACCCTAGCAGAAGTGGTGCAGCGGGTGCTCGCCATTGGAGTACGCCACGAAGAACGCCCTTGGCGCAATGAGGAGGGTAGCCAGCTTCGCGCACCGTCTAGAGAGCCTCCTTTCTTTCCCAAGGATCTAGGACGTACGCGTCCCTCTCCTCAGTTGCAGGCAGGGGAGGAGCCAATGGAACTGGCTGGTGCAAAGGCTCAGTCAGCTGCCAGAGCCCCAGCGTCCGGAGCAGTCAAGGCGAAGCCTCCTAGAGGGAACAGGAAGTGTTACATCTGTGACAGTGCGATGCACATGGCCAAAGAGTGTCCCCAGAGGCTCCAAAAGCACACTGCAGCTTTAGCAACAGTAACTGCAGCAGCACAACATGAAGAGCACTTTCAGGGAAACGGGAATGCCTGGCTGGAAGCAGAAATGCTGGGACACAGCCAGGCGAGTCAATAAGGCAGTCCCCAGCGCTTTTGCAGCATACAGACCCCCTGCCACCCAAGCCAGTGGTGCAACTCACTGCAACTCTCCAGCTGCCTGATGGACGCACCCTGGAAGTTCCCATTACAATTGACAGTGGAAGCAACGCAGACTTCGTGGGGGTGCATTTCGTCAAGCAGCATCGCATAGAGCTCCTACCAGCCACGCTGCCATTGGACGTAGTCACAGTGGATGGCAGGAAGCTGCTGGGTGGGCAGGTGGTACAACAGACGCCACCCATGGTAATGCAGATTGGCAATCACCGAGAAGTCATCAGTTTCAATGTCACCCACCTGTCAGACACGCCGGTAGTGTTAGGCATGAGTTGGCTGGAAAGGCACAGCCCAACCATGGCGTGGTACCAGCGGCAGCTCACATTCAGCTCGTCCTATTGCGCGCAGCATTGCATCCAGATCGCTCAGGAGGAGGAAGGTCAGGAGGAGGGGCAGCATCTACGTCTCAGCATGGCGCAAGCAGTACCCCTCAAGTACAAGGGGTTTTTGGAGGTTTTCTGCGAAAAGGAGGCAGACCAGTTGCCACCTCACCGGCCCTACGATTGCGCTATTGACCTCTTGCCAGGGACAACGCTGCCGCCTGTGAAGCTGTATTCCATGTCCGAGGAGGAGCTGCAGGAGCTCAGGGAGTTCATAGATCATAACCTGCAGCGGGGATTCATCCGAGAATCAAAGGCTGTAGGGGGCAGTCCTGTGTTTTTTGTGAAGAAGAAGGACACGCCCCAAAAAAGGCTGATCGTAGACTTCAGATTCATAAACTCGAAAACAAAGCCCGCGGCCTTTCCCATGCCCAAGATTGACGACCTGCTTGCGATGGTGCGGAGAGGGAAGATCTTCACCAAGTTGGATCTCCGCGGAGTTTACAATCTCATACGCGTGCGAGAGGGTGATGAGTGGAAGACGGCCATGTTCATGCCGTTGGGCACCTACGAATACAGAGTTATGCCGTTTGGTCTCCAAAATGGCTCCCACTATTTCCAAGCTTATATGCACCACGTGCTAGCGGGACTCCTCTACAAGGGTTAGGGTTAGGGTTAGGGTTAGGGTTAAGTTTAGGTTTAGGGTTAGGGTTAGGAGGGTTAGGGTTAGGGTTAGGAGGGTTAGGGTTAGGGTTAGGGTTAGGTTTGGGGTTGGGGTTGGGGTTTGGGTTAGGGTTAGGGTTAGGGTTAGGGTTGGGGTTAGAGTTAGGGTTAGATTTACAGTTAGGGTTGGGGTTGGGGTTAGGGTTAGGGTTGGTGTAAGGGGAGGGTTAGTGTTAGTGTTAGTGTTAGGGTTAAGGTTAGGGTTAGGGTAAGGGTTAGGGTTGGGTTTGGGGTTAGTGTGGGGTTAGGGTGAGGGTTAGGGTTAGATTTATGGTTATGGTTGGGGTTGGGATTAGGGTTAGTGTTGGTGTTAGGTGGAGGGTTAGGGTTAGGGTTAGGGATAGGGTTAAGGTTAGGGTTAGTTTTAGGGTGAGGGTGAGGGTGAGGGTTAGGGTTAGGGTTAGGGTTGGGTTTGGGGTTAGGGTGGGGTTAGGGTTAGGGTTAGGGTTAGCGTTAAGGTTAGGTTTAGGGTTAGGGTTAGGGTTAGGGTTAGGGTTAGGGTTAGGGTTAGGGTTAGGGTTAGGGTTGGGGTTGGGGATCTATAGTAAACTCCCACAATGAGGTCTCTGTTATTCTTCTCTCCCTTAATTTTGACCCAAATGCTCTCACTTTGGCTTTGAGGTTCTAAATCTTGGATCTCTTCACAGGTATACACATCCCTGACATATAACACCACTCCTCCTCCTTTCTTGTCTGGTCTGTTTCTCTGAAATAGATTGTAAAGGTAAAGGTACCCCTGCCCGAATGGGCCAGTCTTGACAGACTCTGGGGTTTGTGCGCCCATCTCACATCTATAGGCCGGGGGCCAGCGCTGTCCGGAGACACTTCCGGGTCACGTGGCCAGCATGACAAAGCTGCATCTGGCGAGCCAGCGCAGTACACGGAACGCCGTTTACCTTCCCGCTGGTAAGCGGTACCTATTTATCTACTTGCACCCGGGGGTTCTTTCGAACTGCTAGGTTGGCAGGGGCTGGGACCGAGCAGCGGGAGCGCACCCCGCCGCGGGGATTCGAACCGCCGACCTTTCGATCGGCAAGCCCTAGGCGCTGAGGCTTTTACCCACAGTGCCACCTGCGTCCCTGAAATAGATTGTATCCCCCCATTATTACATTCCAATCGTGGGACTTATCCCACCAGGTTTCAGTGATGCCTATTATGTCATATTTAGTTTGCTGTACCAAGAGCTCAAGCTCATCTTGTTTATTTCCCATGCTTTGCGCATTAGTGTACAGACATTGAAGTCCATTAATCATTCCCCCGTGTCTCTTATTTAAGGATTTTTTCCTCCCACCACTAGGTCTGTGTGCTGTTTGCTCCATTTGGTCTATGACATTTGGATGATCATCTTCATCAATTGATAGGCTCCTACCTTCAGGAGCACTGTCTCCCTCTCCCACATTAGTTAGTTTAAAGCCCTCCTGATGAGGTTTCTGAGATTTTTGGCAAAAACATTTCTCCCAAACGTTGTGAGGTGCAGCCCATCGCTTGCCAGAAGTCCATCTTCAAGAAACTGCAGTCCGTGATCTAAGAATCCAAACTGTTCCTGTTTACACCATTTGCGAAGCCAGCTGTTCACTTCCACTATTTTTCCCTCTCTCCCTGGGCCACGTCGTTCAACTGGGAGGACAAATGAGATGACAATTTGTGCATTTAGTTGCTTCAATTTCCTGCCGAGAGCCTCGTAGTCTCTTTTGATCTTCTGGAGGCTATTGCTTGCAGTGTCATTGGTTCCCACATGAACCAAGAGGAAGGGGTATTCGTCAGTGGGTTTTATGATTCCTTGCAGTCGTTCAGTTACATCTTGGATCTTAGCCCCGGGGAGACAGCACACTTCCCGAGACATCTTGTCAGGCCCACAGATCACTGCTTCTGTTCCCCTCAGTAGGGAATCCCCTATCACCACTACACGCCTCCTCTTAGGTTTGGTCGGGGTTCTTCCGTGAGCTGTCCGTTCCAAGGTCGCCTGCACATTCCCTGAGGACTGACTTTGCTGCTCGTCTTCATATACCTGATCGACTGTAATGAGGGAGAGATCCTCAAATGGAGTCTGCTCTTCGTCTTCCATGCTAGGGGAGAGGACCTCAAAGCGATTGTGTATTTCTAAACAGTCAGAGCGAACCCTGGGCCTCCTACTTCTTTGAGTCACGTTTCTCCATATATCTGGCTCCTGTGTTGGTGAACTAGCCTCCTTCTCAGGGGAGTCCCCTGTCTCCTCCTTGGTGGAGACGGTGTGCTCTGTTGCTTCCAAGAAGAGCTCCAGCTCTCTAATTCTTTGGAGCGTAGCTACACGTTCCTCCAGTTGCTGGACTTTGTCTTTTAAGAGGGCAATCAACATGCAATTGCTGCAGGTAAAGCTGCCTGCAACCTTTGGCAAGATGGCAAACATTGCGCAGGAACTGCAGGCGACTGCAGCTGTTCCCTCCCCCTCCATCCTGAGAACGTGTCGTTGGGGGTGGCTACAGCGGTCCTCCATCATAAAAAGCGTGAAGACAGGACAAATAACTCCCCCCACAAGAAAAAAAACCTAGGTCTCCCCCAACAAACGTTTGAGACTAGCTTCCCTAAATCTAAAAGATGGATCAAACTGCGCACGCCACTAGGCGCGCGCCGCTGCCCTGCTAGGTCTGATAAGCTCCTCCCACAGCTAATCCCCTGCCTCAACAGAAACCCTGCCCCCTCTGACCTTTGCACAGGGAGAACAGCTAATCAGCCACAAAGAAACACACACACACACAATAAAACCTTTTTTGCTCCTTCTTCAACTGCTGCCCTGCTAGGTCTGATAAGCTCCTCCCACAGCTAATTCCCTGCCTCAACAGAAACCCTGCCCCCTCTGACCTTTGCACAGGGAGAACAGCTAATCAGCCACAAAGAAACACACACACACACAAGAAAACCTTTTTTGCTCCTTCTTCAACTGCTGCCCTGCTAGGTCTGATGAACACCCAGCCCAAACCCCCTGATGATCTCTCCCAGTGGCTTCATATAGATTTTAAAAAGCATGGGGGAGAGGACGGAACCCTGAGGCACTCCACAAGTGAGAGCCCAGGGGTCTGAACACTCATTCCCCACCACCACTGGACACAGCCCAGGAGAAAGGAGCGGAACCACCGTATAACAGTGCCCCCAGCTCCCAGCCCCTCTAGACAGTCCAGAAGGATGTTATGGTCGATGGTGTCAAAGGCCACTGAGAGATCCAGTAGTACTTGGAAACAGCTCTCACCTTTATCCCTAGCCTGCCGGAGATCATCAACCAGCGCGACCAAGGCAGTTTCAGTCCCATGGTGAGGCCTGAATCCCAATTGGAAGGGATCCAAATGGTCCACATCCTCCAGGCGTGCTTGGAGTTGTTCGGCAACCACCCGCTCAGTCACCTTGCCCAAGAATGGTAAATTTGAGACTGGGCGATAGTTGGCCAAATTGGCCGGGTCTAAAGATGTTTTTTTTAAAGAAGCGGTTTAATGACCGCCTCTTTCAGCGGGTCTGGGAAGGCTCCCTCACAGAGGGAAGCATCCACCACCCCGCAGAACCCATCGCCCAGCCCTTCCCGGCTCGCTTTTATCAGCCAGGATGGGCAAGGATCAAGGAGATAGGTGGTCGGTTTCACTTGTCCAAGCAGCCTGTCCACATCCTCGGAGGTAACAGATTGGAATTGACCCCATGTAACAGGACTAGAGAAGACAGAAGTGCCTGAAGACAGAAGTGCCTGGTGTGCTTTGGTTCATGGGGTCACGAAGAGTCGGACACGACTAAACGACTAAACAACAACAACAGGACTAGACAGAACTCTAGCACTCTCCCGCTCCGGCCCTGCTCCCACGGTGGAGTCTACCTCCTGAATCTGAGCGACTTTATCTGCAAAAAACTTTGCAAAAGCATTGCAGGAGATCTTGGGGTCCCTACCAGGCCCCGGTGGTGCAGGTGGTTCTGATAGATTGTGAACCACCTGAAAAAGTCTCCTGCTGCTGTTTTCTGCAGATGCAATGGAGGCGGCGAAGAGGGCCCTCTTCGCCGTCACCATCGCCACTTGGTAGGCTCAACGTTGAGCTCTAGCCCGTGTCTGGTCTGATTCAGAGTGAGTTTTCCGCCACTGGCGCTCTAGCCGTCTCAACGACTGTTTCATTGCCCTCAGCTCCAGGGAAAACCATGGGGCTGTCCAGGCTCCATGCAATCGGAGAGGGTGCTTCAGAGCCAGACAGTCAATAGCCCTGGTTAACTCCGCATTCTAGCGGGCCACGAGGGAATCAGCTGAGAGGCCATCAGCTTGGGATAAAACATCCCCTACCACTCTCTGGAAACCAGTTGGATCTATTAAGTAGCGGGGGCGGACCATCCAAATTGGTCCCACCTCCCTGCAGAGGGGAAGGGTCGCAGAGAAGTCCAGTTGCACCAGGAAGTGATCTGACCATGGCACTTCTTTTGTTTCGCTTTTAGTTAGTGTCAGATCACCAACATCCATAGAGGTAAACACCAAGTCTAAGGCATTTCTGCGGCTATGAGTTGGGCCAAACTTATTCAGGGACAGCCCCATGGAGGCCATGCTTTCCACAAAGTCCCGAGTGGCCCCTTGTAAGGTCAGGTTGGCATGGATATTAAAATCCCCCAGGACAACCAAGCTAGGTGTCTCCAGGAGCATATCCGCCACGATCTGAAGCAGCTCGAGCAGGGAATCCTAGGTGCAGTGGGGAGGTTGGTACACCAATAGGAATCCTGTACTCCCCCTATAGCCCAACTTCCAGAACATGCACTCAGAAAACTGGGTCTTCCCAGTAGGATGCCTGGTGCAGACTAATGACTTTCTTAAAATTACTGCAACCCTCCCTCCCCGCCCACATGACCTGGGTTGCTGTGTTAAGAGAAACCTGGTGGGCAAGCAGCGGCAAGGACAGGCCCATCTGCTTCATCCAACCAGGTCTCTGTCACACATGTCAGGTCTAATCCTCCATCCACAATCAAGTCATGGATGGCAGTGGTCTTATGAATCATTGACCTAGCATTGCACAGCAACACCTTCAGGTCATGTGGGTTTCCCTTGTTGAGCACAAATATAACATTCAATCACAATGGTACAAAATAACTCAGCAAGCTGATATTTATCAAGAGTTAAACAAAGGTTAGTGTACTAAATATTATTTCCAATTCTAGGCTGTTTGCTATTGGAGAAATACCATATATGATTATAAAAATCTAAAGCAAGAATTATTTTAAAATATGATTTCATTTTTATATCAGACAGACAAGATTTCTTCTATATATTTCTTTCTTTAGCACACACACACAAAGCTTCTATTTTTAAACAGGAAATATTTTTGTAACTAAGGTCTATTATACAAATCCATACAGATGTTCATTTTGTTACAGTTCTGTTAAGTTGTATACAAATTATAAAGATGAGTCAATTATTTACTAAATTGGTGAGTTTTGCCATTACTGCATATTCTGATAGTTTCTCTTTCCATGCATCTATTTCAGGACATATGTCAGATTTCCATATGTTAGCCAACACCACTCTGACTGCTGTGGTCATATAACTAAATAGTTCCACTGACGATTTCATTCCCAATGGCATAGTTTTGGGGTCCAATTAAAATTTAGGTGTTTTTTTTTACATTTATTCATTTCGAAATGAACTTTCCCCCAAAACCTTTTGGTCTTTTCACAGGTCCACCATAAATGGAAGAAGATTCCTTAAGGTCTATGACATTTCCAGCAATGTCCATTCATTTCATTATTCATCTTCTGTATATTTTTCAAAGTAATATACCATTGAAAGAACATTTTTGTACAGTCATACCTCATGTTACGGCCGCTTCAGGTTATGTGCTTTTGGGTTGCGGACCATGGGAAACCTGGAAGTACTGGAACGGGTTACTTCTGGGTTTTGCCGCTCGGGCATGCGCAGAAGGGCCAAATTGCGCTTGCGCCTGTGCAGATGCGGCCCTTCAGGATGCTAGCGCTGTGGGTTGCGGACGTGCCTCCGTCATGGGTTATGTCTGCAACCTGAGCTTCCACTGTACCAATTTTGTTTTAGGGATTAACTTGCAGTAAATTTTATTCCTTTATTCGTAATTGTTCTCATTGTTCCACTGTAAAGTGCTCAAACTTTTTGCATCCATTTTGTCATATAAGGTTTTGCTTGTTCGGGCTCGGTGTCATATTTGAGTAATAGTTTATAAATTTTACCCAAAAGGTAGAACTCTGTTATGATGGACTCAAATTCTGTCTTTTCACTGATTTAAATGTTTGCCATATAGTCTTTCTTGAATCTGGATATTAGTTGACAGTATGTAAGCAGTTTCATATTTTTTCTCCTCTTTAATACTTTGGCATGTATTTGATCTGTTCTTGAAGATGAACCATATCTTGGTACAATACATAGTCATACAATTTCCTATCGGCTCTAATAATAATGTTCCAATGGTGACATTAACAGTCCAGGTAAGGGCATTTTTGGGATTTTTGTAGTGCAACTCATGTTTTTTTGTGGTGCAGGCTGTGCCCCGGCTATGACATGTGATCTGACGTTGAGTTTGGGTTGGCCCAATGCGCAAAGCGTGAGGATCCATGAGGATCCGTGCTTCAAAACCACATTTTGGGCCATGGAGTGGCCAGGAAGCCATGGATCCTAGTTTTTTGTGGTGCAGGCTGTGCACCTGGCTAAGACGTGTGATCTCACATTGAGTTTGGGTTGGCCCAATGCAAAAAGTTTGAGGATCCATGAGGATCTGTGCATCAAAACCATGTTTTTGGGCCACGGTATGGCCAGGAAGCCGTGGATCCATGATTTTTGTAGTGCATGCTGTGCCCATGGCCATGATGTTTGATCTGATGGTGACTTTGGGCTGATCTAGTGCAGAAATCATGAGGATCCATGAGGATCCATGTTTTTTAACCAGGTTTTTGCGCCCCTGCGGCCCCACAAAACAGTGGATGCATGATTTTTTTGATGCTGTCTGCATAGTAAGACATGGTCTACAATATCATGGTGGTTTTATTTAATTTGAATGAAAAAATCATATGAATTCTTGAGGATCCGTCTGGATCCTCCTTTTCCCCTTTTCCCCTCATCTTCTAATATACGGGATTATGTGGCGTACTTAGCTGGCGATGTTATATGCTTCTATGTTGGGGATTCCCCATCCTCCTTCTGAGAAAGGGAGGTGCAAGTATTTGGGGCTTATTCTTGATTTTTTGTGTGAGAAGATAAATGACTATAATTTTTTCTGCCATTTGGGCTGGGGGAATCCTGATTGGGAGGATTTGGAATAGGTAGGTTAATTTACTGGGATGCAATCTCAAAAATGATAGAATGATCTTGATTCGAATCCAAGGCAGACCTTTTAATATCACAGTAATCCAAGTTTATGCACCAACCACTGGTGCTGAAGAAACTGAAATTGACCAATTCTATGAAGACTTACAACCCCGTATAGAAATGACACCAAAGAAGGATGTTCTTCTCATTATAGGGGATTGGAATGCTAAAGTAGGGAGTCAAGAGATAAAAGGAACAACTGGCAAATTTGGCCTTGGAGTTCAATACGAAGCAGGGCAAAGGCTAATAGAGTTTTGTCAAGAGAACAAGCTGGTCATCACAAACACTCTTTTCCAACAACACAAGAGACGACTCTACACATGGACATCACCAGATGGGCAGCACTGAAATCAGATTGATTATATTCTCTGCAGCCAAAGATGGAGAAGCTCTATACAATCAGCAAAAACAAGACCTGGAGCTGACTGTGGCTCAGATCATCAGCTTCTTATAGTAAAATTCAAGCTTAAACTGAAGAAAGTAGGAAAAACCAGTGGGCCGGTAAGATACAATCTAAGTCAAATCCCTTATGAATACACAGTAGAAGTGAGGAACAGGTTTAAGGATTTAGATTTGGTGGACAGAGTGCCTGAAGAACTATGGATGGAGGCCTGTAACATTATACAAGAGGCAGCAACTAAAACCATCCCAATGAAAAGGAAATGCAAGAAAGCAAAGTGGCTGTCCAACGAGGCCTTACAAATAGTGGGGGAGAGAAGGCAAGCAAAGTGCGAGGGAGATAGTGAAAGATACAGGAAATTGAATGCAGATTTCCAAAAAATAGCAAGGAGGGATAAGAAGGCCTTCTTAAATGAGCAATGCAAAGAAATAGAGGAAAACAATAGAATGGGAAAAACCAGAGATCTGTTCAAGAAAATTGGAAATATGAAAGGAACATTTTGTACAAAGATTTCCATAATAAAAGACAAAAGTGGAAAGGACCTAACAGAAGCAGAAGACATCAAGAAGAGGTGGCAAGAATACACAGACGAATTATACCAGAAAGAAATGGATGTCTCGTATACCCCAGGTAGTGTGGTTGCTGACCTTGAGCCAGACATCCTGGAAAGTGAAGTCAAATGGGCCTTAGAAAGCATTGCTAATAACAAGGCCAGTGGAAGTGATGATATTCCAGCTGAACTATTTAAGATGATGCTGTTAAGGTGCTACACTCAATATGCCAGCAAATTTGGAAAACTCAGCAGTGGCCAGAGGATTGGAGAAGATCAGTCTACATCCCAATCCCAAAGAAGGGAAGTGCCAAAGAATGTTCCAACTACAGCACAATTGCACTCATTTCACACACTAGCAAGGTTATGCTTAAAATTCTACAAGGCAGGGTTAAGCAGTATGTGGACCGAGAACTCCCAGAAGTGCAAGCTGGATTTAGAACAGGCAGAGGAACCAGAGACCAAATTGCAAACATGCGCTGGATTATGGAGAAAGCTAGAGAGTTCCAGAAAGATATCTACTTCTGCTTCATTGACTATGCAAAAGCCTTTCACTATGTCGACCACATAGGGACGCGGGTGGCGCTGTGGGTAAAACCTCAGTGCCTAGGACTTGCCAATCGCATGGTCGGCGGTTCGAATCCCCGCGGCAGGGTGAGCTCCCGTCGTTCGGTCCCAGCTCCTGCCCACCTAGCAGTTCGAAAGCACCCCCAAGTGCAAGTAGATAAATAGGTACCGCTTCATAGCGGGAAGGTAACGGCGTTTCCATGCGCTGCGCTGGTGCTGGCTCGCCAGAGCAGCTTCGTCACGCTGGCCACGTGACCTGGAAGTGTCTTCGGACAGCGCTGGCTCCCGGCCTCTTAAGCGAGATGAGCACGCAACCCTAGAGTTGGACACGACTGGCCCGTACGGGCAGGGGTACCTTTACCTTTATATGTCGACCACAGCAAACTATGGCAAGTTCTTAAAGAAATTGGAGTGCCTGATCACCTCATCTGTCTCCTGAGAAATCTCTATGTGGGACAAGAAGCTACAGTTAGAACTGGATATGGAACAACTGATTGGTTCAAAATTGGGAAAGGAGTATGGCAAGGCTGTATATTGTCCCCCTGCTTATTTAACTTAACGGTATATGCAGAATTCATCATGCGAAAGGCTGGGCTGGATGAATCCCAAGCCGGAAGAAATATCAACAACCTCAGATATGCAGATGACACAACCTTGATGGCAGAAAGTGAGGAGGAATTAAAGAACCATTTAATGAGAGTGAAAGAGGAGAGTGCAAAATATGGTCTGAAGCTCAACATCAAAAAAACGAAGATCATGGCCATTGGTCCCATCACCTCCTGGCAAATAGAAGGGGAAGAAATGGAGGCAGTGAGAGATTTTACTTTCTTGGGCTCCATGATCACTGCAGATGGTGACAGCAGTCATGAAATTAAAAGACGCCTGCTCCTTGGGTGAAAGGCGATGGCAAATCTAGACAACATCTTAAAAAGTGGAGACATCACCTTACCAACAAAGGTCTGAATAGTTAAAGCCATGGTTTTCCCAGTAGTGATGTATGGAAGTGAGAGCTGGACCATAAAGAAGGCTGATCGCCAAAGAATTGATGCTTTTGAATTATGGTGCTGGAGGAGACTCTTGAGAGTCCCATGGACAGCAAGAAGATCAAACGTATCTGTCAGTGGTTCAGGAGCAGAGGCAAGGGCAAAGGAGGAAACAGAGAGCGAGGGGGAGGAGGCAGAAGAAAGGATGAGTGATGACGATGACCCGAGATCTCCGAGTCTTTCCAGTGAATCAGAAGATTCACAGAAAGGAGCACCAGTGGCCAGGGCAAGGGGGGAGCCTAGGGGGACACCCCAGGAGGAAAGGGCCAGAGGGGGCTCAGAGGGGAGCAGTTGGAAATCGGGACCAGCGTCACCAACAGAGAGCAGGGGAGAGGAAGGGCGTCAGGTATCAAGCGCTGGCAGCTCACAACAGGAGGGAGGGCACGAGTCAGGAGTGGCCACACCTCCATCGGGGAGCGAAGAAACGGTCAGACGGAAAGTGGAAGGTTGGGCGCGCACGCCAAGTTCAAATGCACAGGAAGGTGGCGCAGTAAGCAGCCCGGAAAGGGAGCCAGGTCCTAAAGCCCGGCGCAAGGAGGCAGGAGGGTCCGGGGGGTCGGCGTCAGAAGAATCCAGGAAGGAAGAGACCCAGGGGGGCAGAGGGACCCAGAGAAGAACAGTCAGGCGGAAAAGGTGAAGTAAGGATATTAAGTTGGTGTACAAGGGGTGGAGACTCAGACGGAGCTTCGCCGGTCTAACCCATAAGACGTAGAGTTGCACGCAGCAGCTGGAGAATGGAAACTGTAACTCAATAAAGACTTTTACAAAGTGATTGCTGGCTAGCGTGATCCTCTGTGAGCTAGGATCTGGAAGCAGCTCTGACAGTATCCATTCTTAAGGAAATCAACCCTGAGTGCTCACTGGAAGGACAGATCGTGAAGCTGAGGCTCCAATACTTTGGCCACCTCATCAGAAGAGAAGACTCCCTGGAAAAGACCCTGATGCTGGGAAAGATGGAGGGCACAAGGAGAAGGGGACGACAGAGGACGAGATGGTTGGACAGTGTTCTCGAAGCTACAGACATGAGTCTGACCAAACTGCGGGAGGCAGTGGAAGACAGGAGTGCCTGGCATGCTCTGGTCCATGGGGTCACGAAGAGTCGGACAAGACTAAACGACTAAACAACAAGAACAAACAAGGTTAATTTAAGAAAGGTGAACATTTTGATCACGGCTATTTTGTCTGAGAGAGTGAAGTTGATGTTGTTCCATCTCTTTAGGTCTTTGTTGAGTGGAAGGAGTGGAGGTTTCTGGTTATTTGTACCTCTAGGTATCTGAACTTGGTGCGGCAAAGTTTTATCTTGGTGATGTTAGTGAATTCTTTTTCCGAGAATAGTCGCTTGTTCTTTTGCTGCATTCATTAAATATTAAACCATTGGCTGTGGTGAGGACTGCAGGGCCTGCTCCCTTCCAAGGCCTTTTCCAGGTGACACAGGGGGCGGGCGCCAAGGCCCTCACACTCCCAGCTACAAAAGGACTCCTTTTGCAATGCTTAGAGTGTGGGGCTGGACTCATTTGGAACAAACTCCTGGGGAAGTGTGGGGTTGACCATAACATCCTTCTGGACCGTCTAGAGGGGCTGGGATCTGGGTTCACTGTTATACTGTGGTTCCGCTCCTTCCTCCTGGGCTGTGTCCAGAAAGTGGTGGTGGGGAATGAGTGTTCAGACCCCTTGGCCCTCAGGGTTCCGTCTTCTCCCCCATGCTTTTTAACATCTACATGAAGCCGCTGGGAGGTTTGGACTGGGTGTCCATCAATATGCAGATGATACCCAGCTCTATCTCTCTTTCAAATCAGAACCAGTGAAGGCGGTGAAGGTCCTGGAGGTGGTTGGAGGATGGATGGCGGCTAATGGATTCTTGATTCCTGACAAGACAGAAGTACTGTTCTTGGGGGACAGAGGGCGGGCCTGGTCTTGAATGGGGTAACTGTGCCCCTGAAGGACCAGGTGTGCAGTCTGGGAGTCATTTTGTACCCACAGCTGTCCATGGAGGCGCAGGTCAGCTGTCTACCAGCTCCACCTGCTACGCAGGCTGAGACCCTACCTGCCCGCAGACCGTCTCACCAGAGTGGTGCATGCTCTGGTTATCTCCCTCTTGAACTACTGCAATGCGCTCCACGTGGGGCTACCTTTGAAGGTGACCCAGAAACTACAACTAATCCAGAATGAGACGAGACTGGTGACTGGGGGCGGCCGCCAAGATCACATAATACCAGTCTTGAAAGACCTACCTTGGCTCCCAGTACGTTTCCAAATACCATTCAAAGTGTTGGTGTTGACCTTTAAAGCCCAAAATTGCCTCGCCCCAGTATACCTGAAGGAGCATCTACCCCCCCACATTGTTCTGCCCTGACGCTGAGGTCCAGCGCCGTGGGCCTTCTGGCGGTTCCCTCATTGCGAGAAGCAAAGCTACAGGGAACCAGGCAGAGTGGCGCCTGCCCTGTGGAATGCCCTCCTATCTATCAGATGTCAAAGAGATAAACAACTACCTGACATTTAGGAGTCTGTCCCAAAATAATAATATTATTATTATTATTATTATTATTATTATTATTATTATTATTATTATTATTATTATTATTCAGGGAAGTTCAGGGAAGTTTTTAATGTGTGACATTTTAATGTATTTTTAATCTTTGCTGGAAGCTGTCCCAAAATATTATTATTATTATTATTATTATTATTATTATTATTATTATTATTATTATTATTATTATTATTTCTGTTACTGGTAAGAGACTGCTTTCTCTTTGTACTGCTTATCTATGGCCAAGGGGGGAGGAAGCTGAGCCCCAAAGCCTGACAGCATCCTTGTTCTGTGACTCTTTGGATAGCTATGGTATTAGAGTCCATACTGTTAGTCCTGCATTTTGCTGAGGCTTGGGAGTATATTTGTTTGAGGGTTTGTAAGAAGTTTGAACCAAATTTCATGTTAGTTAGTACTGCTAATAGGTTCTTCCACTCTAAGCAATAAAAAGCTTTGAGGATGTCTAGGGACATAATTGTCAGTGGAAGTTTAGTTACCTCGCTGTGTTCAATCAGATTCAGTAGTTTCTTGATGGGGTCTGTTATATTGCGACCAGGGATGAAGCCAGTCTGGTCTGGGGCTATTAACTTGTGTAAGAATTTTTTTTGGCGGTTGGCCAAAATTGATGTGAATATCTTTTAATCTTGGTTTATTAATGAGACTGGGCAGTATGATTCTACTTTGAGGTTGCCTTTCAGTGGTTGGAGTAGTTGGGGAATGTGATTTGATGTTGTCTGGGTTGGTGTTGGGGTGGGAATGGGAATGGGGATCTCTATGGAGGTGTGGGGCAGGGGAGGCATTGGTTGTGTTGGCAATATTGCTGGCAAGGGGTAGAGGAAAAGGGAAAGGGAAAGGGGGGTCACTAGTCTGTCAGCTGTGTTGCTGCAGGGTTGTCAAACTATGGTTTGATTTATTTGGTTGATGTTGGTTTGGTGTCTTGTGGTGCATATTCAGTGGGACGATTCTATGAGCAGTGCTTGACTGTACCGGTTTGCATTGTTGTGTCGTGTCTGTGGTTTCTTCCTCCTCTTTACTGTCTTCCAATTAGTTGTTGTTGTTTTGTCATGGCTGTCACTTTGTGAGTCTGTCGATTGCCATTCTGGCGGAGGGTCGAGTCCGAGGTTCTTCAGTAATTGCAGGGCTTTAGGTATGTTGGTAGCCGTGTGCTGTACTGTGTTGGTTGTTACAATGAGGTGGAAGGGGAAGCCCCATCAGTACTTGATCCCTGCTTGTTGGAGATGTTGGGTAGGCTTTTTCTCCAGTTTAGGGCCTCCTGAGATAGATCCTGTAAGGCCATGATGGGGTTTTCAGAGATTGGTTGAGTTTCTGAGGTTGTTCCATACTTCTTTATTTTTGTAGCAGGCGAAGCACACAATGTTTTTTTGGGGGGCGTTGGTTTTCAGCATGGGAGTGTCAGGTTTGGAATTGTGGTTTTTAGCCAGTGTACTGTGAGGTCTGCTAGGCTTTTCTCCTCCACTTTTTCGGGAAATTTGCAGAAGCAAATGTTGCAATGTCCATAGCAATCTTCAATGTCCACTTGTTTGAGTCTCATTTCTGTGCTTTCTGTTTCCAGGCAGCTTACCAGTTCAGCCAATTTATTATTCACACATGTGTTTTCCTCTCGGTATTGCTCTACTATTCTTTCTTGCATTTGCTTCTTGTTCTCTAGAGTTCCCACTCTGGAGGTCAGGTCACTGATTATTATCTGCAGGGGAGACACTGTGGTCTTCAGTAGTTCTGCTAATCTCAGCTCCATTTCCCTCTGGTCTTGTTCTGTTGTTGGGTTGTTGTCATTTGGGCGTGTGTGTTGAGCTCTCAGTGCTATTCACCATCTCCCTGGTTGGTGCCATCTCGATCTCTCTGATGCTCTTGGTTTGAGATCTGCGTGGTGTCCTTTTGGTGTGGAGCATGTTACGGTTAGGAGATGTGGTAGTGGTGGTTCCTGGGTGTTGCTGGGTTGCTGAACATTATTGATTGGTGGCTTTTACAGAGCATCTGGATTAGATGGCCATTTTTGTCACATCTGGGATGTGTTTTAAGGGCTTCTCTGGGGTTTCCATAGTTGTCCCAGTGGTGTGGGTGAACAGTACTGAGAGCACAACAGACAAGCAGACAGACAAGTAGACCAACAGACAAACAGTTGACATAAAAGGGTGACATAAAAGGCAGAGATGCAAGAGACCGATGGGGTGGGGCCAGAGGGAGGATGGGCAGGTTAATTTTGGATGCCCCCGTGCATACAATGGGGAGGAGTGGGTCCAATTAAGGGTGGGAAATGAGATTAGAGAGTTAAAAATTTAAGACAGGCAGGGTTGTGTTCAGGAACCAAACCAAACCAAACAAAGACAAAAGGGAGAGAGGAAGAGGAAGAGATAAAGGGATAAAAAGGGATAAAAAAGGAGGGAAGTTAGAGTAAAATATAAAGACAAAAAATGAGAGAGAGAGAGAGAGAGAGAGAGAGAGGAGGGTGGAAATAGTAACAGTAATGATTAAAAAATTGCAGTGGTGGTCCAAGTTATGGATGTATGAGGTAGGTGACCACAAAGGGGGGGGGGTTTACTATTGAAAGTGGGTGGGGAGATATAGGTCTGTAATTTTAATTATTTTTATTATTATTATTTGTTGGAGGGGAAGGAGATAAAAGAAAGGAGAGAGGAAGGAGGCAGTAGGAAATTTAAGAGTTAAGAAAGAAGGAAAGAGAAAGCAAAAAACAACAAAACCGAAAAAAGAAAAGAGAAAAGAAGAAACTGAAGCTGTTGAGGTGGTGGTGCCTGGAAGTAGTATATATGCTATCAAATGATAAACGTAAAATATATCTATATATGTAGAAACTCGCTTTGAGAGGGGGAAAATAAAATAGGAGGGAAAGGAGGGGGGAATGGAAAAGTTTTGTTTTCAAAGAGGCTGATGGTAGTAATGGGAAGGTGGGGGGGAGGAAGGATTCCCCCCAAAAAAACAAACAAACAGGGACTCAGATTTTTTATTTTATTCTCTTTTTTCTATTTAATATAAAAAATGAGAAATAATAATAATAATAATAATAATAATAATAATAATAATAATAGAATAAAAATTAGAAGGACAGAAAATCAGGGCTGAAGTGGCGATCCCAGGAAGTGGCCTGTTCAGGTCTCCCTTCTGGGCACCTCCATTTTAATTCTTAGGAGTTAGAAAAAATAGAGGTAAAAAATCCGCCCTGGCCCTCCTGGTTCTCACCTACCTCTCCTCTTTCTTTGGTGTCGGTGGCAGTGGCGACAGCCACTTTTTTCTTTGTTTTCCCTTTGGCTTCAGAGGCCTTCAGGCCCTGGAGCTCTGCCAGGGCATTGGTTGGGTCTCTTGGAGCCGGTGTTGTAAGCCAAAAATGGCTTATCTTCTGAGTTAAACCAATAAAACTCAGAGACAAGAGAAGTTAGGAATCCATTGTTGTTTATTGCAAAGCAATAGGTTACAGTCGAATCTTTTTGCCAAACTGCTGAAGCCTTATTTACCTAGGGATCCATTAGCCACGCCATCCCCTGGACCTCGGAGGGAACAAAAGTACCAGGAAAGCAGAAATCTTCTTTGGAGAAAAGAGTTTATTGAAAATCTGTGCACAGAGACAAGGTCTGTACTCAGAGACAACCAGCTGGATAGTTCCTGAAAATACACTGGCTGTAAAGCAAGTCACTTCAGCACACTCTCTTATACCCGCAGACTTCCCCCAATCGGCTAGCAAATATTGCTTGCTAAACACAAAATATCGCCTGCTAGACATTCCTGTCTTTCTGCTAAGCCAAGCACTCCCTTCCACCTCCTTGTACACGTGTCCTCTTTTGCTAGTTAAGCATTAGTAAGCATAAGACAGGAAAAGGGGCCTCTTTAGCAACAGGTCTGGTCGGTTATTGCTTACAGTAGCAGCTTCTGCTAGCTAGCAAGGCAGGAAATGAACTTTTGCCCTGCCAACCAAATTTAGCAAACGGTCACTGGCGGCGTGCTAACTGTCTGGCCAAAATTTGCAAAAGTTGCAGAAATAAGATTAGCACAGGATTAGCACAGGGAGAGCAACCTTTCTTAGGTACAGAATACAAAGCACAGAAAATATTGAGAGAAACTTTTCCCATCTTCCTTCACTCCCTCCTCTTCTTTTGAACAATCTATTACTTAGATTCGTTCTGGGGTAGGGGTCTATATTCTCTCATTACAGCAATCACGCGAGGTCCCACCATATTCTGCAAGCATTGCATCAAGCAGGGAATACAAAAGCAAAGAAGCAATAGAAGCATTATTGGGCCCACCAGCATGGTAAATATTCTCCCCATCCATCCACCTGGGAAGATGCTATCCAACCAAGACATATCCCAGCCCTCCCAAATTTGTACAGGGACATGTGCCACCTTTTCAATGCTAGCCGCCAGATCACGGATAGCCTCGCCATGGTCTGAAACGTTGAAGCAACATGCTCCATTTCAGCCATTTGTAACCACCTATTGTAGGGGTTATGGGCACCCCACTTAGTCATCAAACGGGAAATGTCGGCAAGGGAGGTCGGGGGACTTTTTCCTGCCTTGTGCCAATACACATGTGGGCTCTCCAACTAGAAAGAGAAGGAGAATCATCAAAGGTATAGATGGATTACGTTTCTTCCCACAAATACGATACCGTTCATGCCAACAGAAATACGAGAGCATCCATATGACAAGGGCGGTACATATCACTCCTACCCACCAAACCCAATATCTTCATGGTTCCTCCCACCAATATTCAGGGGGTGTGCTCATTGTTGAAGAGCCCACTGATATTTGTGCCTGACTACCTGTTGAGCCTCAAGGAGGAGAGCCCACCGGTGAGCTGATGCTCCCACTATGTGGGTCAATTTTTCTACTAGCCCTGTTGGGTGGATTGAACTCTCGTGCTGCCTCCCTAGTGACCAGAACATATGGAAGCTGAAATCCTGGGGTGGCAATTCTTACTGGCACTTGTTTAGTAATTTCAATGCACACCTGGCTAAGGCTCCCACCCCTGCAATACTTGCATTAAGATAGGTTCTGTCCCATCTATCACCTGGGTTAAGAGTAGGACCTGGTCTATCAAATGAGGTTGGTACAGTGCTCTACCTTCCGGATAACAGTTGACTACCCTCCCACAACAGCAAGAGCGGTACAGAACTAGATAGATTTCGATCGTCTCTGCAGCTTCCCGTAAGAGTACTGTCCACGCGTGCTGGTCAGTGGTGTGGGAGAGGAGCCACAACGGGGTAGTGGGGTGTCTCAATACGGTAATCTCATCAAACCCCAGTTTCCAATAGCCAAGGAGCACGCCATCTCTTACCACCGGCAAGACGAACCAGTCGTAGCAGAGGCCAGCAGGCCAATAAGGGCGGTATGGTTCGGTAGGGTCAGGGCAATAAGACATAGAGCAAGTCAATAAAGAATATAAGAGAGAAAAGAGAAAGTCTTTGTAACTGTCCTTGTGATGATTAGTCGTTGCCCGTGGCCTAACGCTTTTTCCTGGTAGCGTCAGACACAAGGTGATGATCAACTTCAGAGGGTCAGCAGGATTTCTTTTGCAAGTCCTGACACCTTTCTTCAGATGCGTGTGATGTACCCAGGGGATCACCTCGATTACTTTCACTGCAGTTGGGGATGAGGGGGTCGCCAGACGCTGTCACTCAGAGGAACTGGTGAACCGGCTCAGCGAGACTGCCGCGGGACTGCAGGTGTACGCTCGAGGGAATACCTGGAAAGAAAGCAAACACACACAACAAACACAGGGATTGCAC
This sequence comes from Podarcis vaucheri, assembly GCF_965113315.1. Taxonomy (NCBI): domain Eukaryota; kingdom Metazoa; phylum Chordata; class Lepidosauria; order Squamata; family Lacertidae; genus Podarcis; species Podarcis vaucheri. The sequence goes on along the minus strand of NC_138749.1, from coordinate 66,653,895 downwards.
TTGTTCTTGGGTGATGTGATCTCCCATCTGCCCCAAACTGGCGGGGATGCCTCGGACGAAAGGGGTTGGCCTGCCATATAGAAGTTCACAGGGTGATAGCTCTCAGTCTCTTGGTTGGCGCACAGGGCACATATTGGGATATAGAATATTCTCCCAAGGTGTGCTTTAGCAGCTGGGCCTCCCAAATGGGTGGACTCGTGGTAATTCTTTACAATTGTGCTGGCCAGATGTTGGGGCACAAAAACATGGCTGTCTGGTCCTTCCTGGAGCGTTGCTCCTTCTTGGCTGGTCCACTGCTGTTCATCAAGGGTGTAACGTGGTTCCACATCATCTGGAGTGAGTTCTGGTACCAATATCAAAAGTTCTGGTGGTGCCTCTAAATTGGCTGGAGAACAAATGTCTACGTTGAGGGCGCTGCCTGCGGGCGCCCCTCCCATCCAATTCTTCACCGTGCGTAGAGATATCAGCCTCTGGAGTGATATCAGCAAGGCAGTCGTCACTGGAGGGGATCCTCAGGATGCTGAGACACAGTCCAATCTGAAACAGCTTTCCTCCTTGAATGTGGTGGACCCAAGGGGTGGTGCCAGCGATCTTCACAGCTGTGGGTGTGGAGAGCAGATGGGCCCTTCCAGCACGGTTGCAGTGGTGCCTGGGACCAGTCTTATCCACACCTCGTCACTTGGCTCAAACTGGTCACGCAAGGAGTTCGGGCCTGGGTTGAGAGAGAGAATCTCGAGAGAAAGACTGTACATAATTGTTCAATTCCACATCTTGAGCAGGGATAGGTGAAAGCATGCACACATAAGGAACCGGTCTCCCAAACATCACTTCAAAAGGGTGACAAGTGAATACGTTTCAATGGGAGGCTACAGACTCTAAGCAAAGCCAAGGGCAACATGAACACCCAATTAGACCCGGTTTCCTGTGTCAGCTTGGACAGCTGATTCTTTAGAGTCCTGTTCATTCTTTCCACCTTTCCAGAACTCTGGGGTCTATAAGCAGTATGCAGCTTCCAATTGATCTGAAGCGCTTTAGCCAGTCCCTGTAGGACTACATGAACGAATGCTGGTCCATTATCAGATCCTATGGACCTTGGCAATCCATAGCGAGGGATGATTTCCTTAAGCAGGCACCTGGTTACTTCAATTGCCTTTTCAGTCTTTGTTGGCCATGCTTCGACCCATCCAGTGTAGGTGCACACTGCCACCAGCAGGTAGCGATATAGTCCACAACGGGGTAATTCAGTGAAGTCCACAACAAGATCTTCCATAGGTGCAGTTCCACTGTGCTGAACTCCCGGGGGAGCCAGTGGTCCGGTTCTGGGATTATTCTTTTGACATAGCAGACATTTCCTGGAAACCTGGGCTGCCAGTTGATAAAGGTGGGTTATATAGAAGCACTTTGCCAGCTGCTTGGTGGTAGCATCTGGTCCCATGTGGGTTGACTCATGGTATCTCTGAGTTATCTGCCGAGACAGGGACTCTGGAATCCATATCCTGTCATCTGGGGTGAGATACCATCCTTCTTTGGTCAATGTCAGCTCCTGGGCGTCTGCAGTGTCCCTTTCCTGTGTTGTGTAAGCCGGCTTGTCAGCGGTGCTTAAAATTTCTTCTGGGATCAGTGCTCCAATGATCGGAGCTGGGGCCAGTTCCCGGGCTGCTTCCTTGGCCACCTTGTCTGCCAGTCGATTTCCTCTGGCCACTTCTCCTGGTCCAGTTGTGTGTCCATAACAATGGATAACTGCTACTGCTTCGGGCTCCCATACAGCATCCAGAAGGTTCAATAAGGCTTGTGGGTGGGCCACCTGGTTTCCTCTGGAGGTAAGCAAACCTCTTTCTTTCCATAAGGCTCCATGGGCATGTAAAGTCAGGAATGCATACTTAGAATCTGCATAAATGTTTATCTTCTGTCCCTTTGCCAGGCTCAGGGCTCTGGTAAGCGCAGTTAGTTCTGCCAGCTGGGCCGATGTTCCAGGCGGGAGTGACTTTGCTTCAATCACCTGGTCTTCCAGGGCTACCACTGCATAGCCTGCCTTCCGCTGCCCAGCCTCGTTTGCCTCGTCTTTGAGATCAGGCCTGCTGGAATATACTTTGTCCATTACTTCAATGCAATCGTGCATCTGCTCCTCACCTTCTCCTACCGGCAACAGGGTAGCTGGGTTGAGGGCAGTGGTGACTTGGAACTTCAAACGTGGGTGCAACAATAACATCTGACACTTTCTCATCTTTGCTTGGGAGAGAAAATAGGTACCCTTCATGTCAAGCAGTGCTGGGACTGCGTGTGGAGTCACACAAACAGTGTCTTGACCAAAAGTAAATTTGTCTGCTTTGTTCAGTAGGGTGGCTACTGCCACAACTGCTCTCATACAGGGGGGGGGCAATCTCTGCTCTGTTGGGGTTAGCTTCTCTGACAAGTATGCGACAGGTTGCTGCCAATTTTTCAGTTTCTGGCATAAGACTCCCTTGGCTACCCCTTGGTCTTCATCTATGAACAGGGTAAAAGGCTTCTCGGGGTTTGGATGCCAAGCGCTGAGGCTTGTTATAATGCCACTTTGAAATCCTGAAAAGCCTGTTGCTGTTCCCTGCCCCATATAAAAAGATCCTTCTCTATTCCCCTAGTTGACTCATGCAGGGGCCAAGCAATGCTTCTGTAGTTGGTAGTGAGTCCAGGAGATATTGTACATCATCATAAGTGGGATTTTAGGTTTTAAAAATCCCTTCAAACAGTTTTATGATCTTTGCTGGATTCTCCTCAAAAGAGGGGTTCTGATTTCTCCAATTACAGACATCTGCACTTGAAAAGGGTATATGCTGTCTGTGGTGCCTTCGCTTGTCCAGCTGGGACAGGGGCTGGTGGATCATAAACTCTCCGAAGGGGCATTTCTCCGGCTGCCTGATCCTTCCTGGTTTTCTCATACTGTCTGTGAGACATACTTTCTTCGCCGCCTGTCCCCACTTCCTCTTTTCAGGGGTGCAGCATTTCTGCTGCCTCAACTAACAAAGGGCTTACATCCAACTCCTTCCTCAAATGGCTTTACAAACTCCTTTAGTCTCTTTTTCTGTTTTTCTGTCCACATTTTCTTTCCTTGATTCATATCATCTAGTGTCTTCCTAAACTCTTCGTTATCTTCCTTCGCAGGTCCTCCTCCCCCTACACCAGCACCTCCCTGTGCTTCTTGATCTTGGCCTGGGGGGGGGGTTGGAGGGGGCTGTTGGTGGAGTGTAAGGTGGTGGCTTAATCACTCCCCTCTCCTCATCTTCTGGGTCTTCTAATACCAGAGGCTCCACTGTACAAATCCTGTTCTGTGTGTTGCTGTCACAGCAAGACTTTAGCCATGGTAGATTCTTTTCTACATTGGTCTTCCATGTAGAGATATAGGGGATCTGGTTTGGGTAGACATTTAATATATTTTGCCACAGGGGGTTGATTTGCCACAGGGGGTTGATTAATTGCAAATCAAAGCCACGCAGTTCCCTGGGTTGGCAAGTCCACCTCACATAAAGTTCTGAGTCTCTGTTCTTTTCAATTTGAATCCCCAAATCATCACTCTTCGTGGCCGCTTTCCAGTTATTTAAAAAGCATTCAGATACTCTGCTCCTAACAGGGTTTCAAAATTCTCTCACACTCCACATGCTACATATTGTCAGAAAATGCACAACCTTACAATCGCTCGGCCAAGGGGACACTAAGCCTTGGCCCACACTTGACAATTCAGTCACTAGAGTATCTGGCATGCAACATACAACATACAAAACACATCAATATAACACACTAAACACACCAAAATAACTCCAGCATGCAATACACCAAAATAATTCTGACATGCAACGTGCCAAAAAAACACACACAATTCCCTCTGCCCCATTCCCTTTCCCAAACCTTACCAATTCCTTTCCTGGTGGCACTCTTACTGCACGGGCACTGTACTGCCAACTACCAGGTGAGGCTGATCAGGCCTCTCGCCCTTTCCATCGGGCCCCTAGCCCTTTCCCTCGGGCCCCTAGCCCTTTCCCTCGGGCCCCTAGCCCTTTCCCTCGGGCCTACCTTTTTCCGCTGCGGACCTGTCCCCTCGGCGCCGTTCTGTCCTCTTATTCTCCCTCAACTAGATGTCTCCGCTCCAGGACGGTGTGGCAATCTCCCCCTACAAACTGGCAGGGTGTGCACCGGAAATGCGAACGCCTCCGGTCCATATTGGGGAGGGGGCTTATCCCGGACGAGCCCCCAGAGAGATGAAGCCTTATTTACCTAGGGATCCATTAGCCACGCCATCCCCTGGACCTCGGAGGGAACAAAAGTACCAGGAAAGCAGAAATCTTCTTTGGAGAAAAGAGTTTATTGAAAATCTGTGCACAGAGACAAGGTCTGTACTCAGAGACAACCAGCTGGATAGTTCCTGAAAATACACTGGCTGTAAAGCAAGTCACTTCAGCACACTCTCTTATACCCGCAGACTTCCCCCAATCGGCTAGCAAATATTGCTTGCTAAACACAAAATATCGCCTGCTAGACATTCCTGTCTTTCTGCTAAGCCAAGCACTCCCTTCCACCTCCTTGTACACGTGTCCTCTTTTGCTAGTTAAGCATTAGTAAGCATAAGACAGGAAAAGGGGCCTCTTTAGCAACAGGTCTGGTCGGTTATTGCTTACAGTAGCAGCTTCTGCTAGCTAGCAAGGCAGGAAATGAACTTTTGCCCTGCCAACCAAATTTAGCAAACGGTCACTGGCGGCGTGCTAACTGTCTGGCCAAAATTTGCAAAAGTTGCAGAAATAAGATTAGCACAGGATTAGCACAGGGAGAGCAACCTTTCTTAGGTACAGAATACAAAGCACAGAAAATATTGAGAGAAACTTTTCCCATCTTCCTTCACTGCAACCCTGCCCAAGGGTCTGGGCAGGGGTATCTATAACATTTCAAACAAAGGATTTCAGTTTTCACCAATCATGTACATCATTACCTCATTTCATCTTTAATACACATGTGCAATAAGCATTGCTAACTAAACTTTGATTCTCACCGTGATTGTGTTAGTATGCATGTTGGGAAGCACGGCGACTTGCCAAATTATCACTTTTATAAACAACAGGTTACCATAACTTCTCTGTTAGAAACATATTCAAAGATTTATAGGGGTTCATATTATCACATTCATTATGGCCCTTTGGGCCACTACCACACCGGCACGGCCAAGGTCACTGGGGAGAGTCTTGGCGGCTTCCCCCGCTGACACCCGGTTCCCCTCCGGTGGTAGCAGACTGGAGGCCAGCCAGCCAGGCAGCGCAGTTGGAGCTGGCTGTTTTCAGGAGCTCCATGCTGCTGTGGCGCCCACTATCTTGCTTCGCCGGAAGTCCATGAGCCTTTTTTTTAAAATACCTCAGATCGCAGCAAAAATGTAAAGTCATTTTAAGAGTGGTAAAATGAGAAACTGCAGAAAGTTGTGCCATTCACAAGGGTGGGTGTGTTTACCCTCCCCCTGATTAGATTACCCAAGCCTTTTTTGCCTGCACATGTCCTAGGTGAATAAGGGAGCTATTATTGAAATCACAACATCATTGTGGATACACACACTCCATTGCCAGAAATGCCCCGTCTATTTTGATCTGTTTTCAAATGGACACAGGCCGCATTCACACCATATACTATACAATTTTTTTTTTTTTTTTTTGTATATACTATACAATTTTAAACAGTCATGGCTTCCCCTGAAGAATTATGCAATCTTTAGTTTGTTAAGACTGCTGGGAGAGACCCCTTTCAGAATTAGAATTCCCAGAATGGTTTTACACTGTTATGTAATGTAATGTTATGTTATGTAAGCTTGGGTTGTCTAATGACTCTCAGCACTCTTAAGAGGTCAGAGCTCTCAGAAATCTTTGGGAGAAGCCATGACTTTTGGCGTCATAGAGCTTTAAATGTATGAGTGTGAATGTGGCCTTACTGCAGGGCAATGCAGAATCAAACTGCAAATAAGCTTTTGTTTTTGGAATGAAACTAGTTTCTCAAGAAACACTTTTCAGGGGCAAAACAATGTGCAATGGATCTCAGTTGTGTGTGGATTGCATAGAAAGCACAAGTGCTCAGTTCACTTTGATTCTAGAATGAAAAGTCTGTATCCAACCCCTCTCTGCCTCCCACATTGTATGGGGGGAGGGGGCTCATTTAATTTCACTGCACACAGGTGGTGTAGTGACAATAAAGGTTTATTTATTTATTTATTTATTTATTACTACTACTACTACTACTACTACTACTACTACAGGCAGTGCCACAGGTGGTTAATGGCATGCTTCAGCCTGACAATAGAATCCTGGAAGAAGCACTGCAGGATGTGGCAAGCAGTCTCAGAGACATGGCCAGGGTGTTGAAGAAAATGCATGGTAAGCTTGATATTTCCCACTTTCATTCACAAACTATTGCTCAGCCATTCATAGCACAAGGACAGAAAAGGTAGAAAGCTGGAGAAAATAGCATAAAAGTGATATGCACTCTAAAATGGGAGTAGCAAATGCCCTCCAGATGTTGTTGGACACAACTCTCATCATCCCTGACTATTGCCCATGTTGGGTGGGGTTGATGGGAAATTGAGTCCAAAGACCCCTGAAGAACCACAGGCTGGCTATCTAAAAGACAACAGTTGTGTGTGTAGACTAAGATTGTGCAGAAATATGGAAAAGTCTCATGATGTGATCCTGACAACAGAATTCAACTTCCTGAGCATATTAAAGGTAAAGGTAAAGGTACCCCTGCCCGAACGGGCCAGTCTTGACAGACTCTGGGGTTTGTGCGCCCATCTCACATCTATTGGCCGGGGGCCAGCGCTGTCCGGGGACACTTCCGGGTCACGTGGCCAGCGTGACAACGCTGCTCTGGCGAGCCAGAGCCGCACACGGAACGCCGTTTACCTTCCCGCTGGTAAGCGGTACCTATTTATCTACTTGCCCCCGGGGGTGCTTTCGAGCTGCTAGGTGGGCAGGCGCTGGGACCGAGCAGCGGGAGCGCACCCCGCCGCGGGGATTCGAACCGCCGACCTATCGATCGGCAAGCCCTAGGCGTTGAGGCTTTAGCCCACAGCGCCACCCGCGTCCCTTACTGCCCTGTGAAAAAGAAAGTGCAGATTCAGCTACTCAAAGTAGTTCCACTGAAATGAATGAACCTAAGTTAGTAATGGGTTTGCTCTGAGTAGAACTAGCACTGGATAGGATCAGCACGGGAAACCCAATGAAGCCACTGAGGGTTGCCTGCTTGGCAGTGACCTGTCCACATGACTTTCTTGGTGAAACGTTCATTTGTGGAATGCCCTCCATTGTGAGGTGTGTCAGTCTCCCTCATTATTAGCTTTTAGGAGAAATTTTAAAACACCAAGCATTTGAGAGCTGAAAGTCCTGCCCCTCGCACCCCTGAAATTTTTAATTTAAGAATAAGAGCAGTTTTTTGGCAGTTTTAGAATATTGTTTTAAACTGTTTCAAGAAATCTCACTAGTCTTGTTTTGGTATTGATGTGTTTTCTGCATGGACTCCTTTGGAGAAAGGGTGTTGTCAGGGGTTCAGGAGCAGAGACGCAGAGAAGGGAGGAAGCAGAGAGCGAGGGGGAGGAATCCGAAGGGAAAATGAGTGATGATGACGACCCGAGATCTCCAAGCCTAAGCAGTGAGTCAGAGGACTCCCAAAAGGGAGCCCCAGTGAGCAGAGCAAGGGGGGGATCCGGGGGGACACCCCAGGAGGAAGGGAACAGAGGAGATTCAGAGAGTAGCAGCTGGAAGTCGGGACCCACGCTCATAACTGAGGGCGGCAGCAGCTGGAAGTCGGGACCCACGCTCAAGACTGAGAGCAGCAGGGAGGAAGGTAGCCAGGCATCGGGTTCCGGAGGCTGTCAGCAGGAGGGAGGGCACGAGTCAGGGGTGGTCACGCCCTCCTCAGAGAGCGAGGCAACGGTTAAGAGGAAAGTAGAGAGTTGGGCGCGCGCGCCAAGTTCAAATGCAGCGGAAGCTGGAGCAGTAAGCAGCCCGGAGAGTGAGCCAGGTCCTAAAGCCCGCCGCAAGGAGGCAGAAGGATCAGGGGGGTCAGCGTCAGAGGAGAGTAGAAGGGAGGAGGCCCAGGGGGGCAGAAGGACCCAGAGACGTAGGGAGAGGCGAAGGAGGTGGAGCAAGGCTAGGGTATTAAGCTGGTGTGCAAGAGGCGGGGACTCAGACGGGTCTTCGCCGACCTAGGGCAGAAGGTGTAGAGCTGCACGCTGCAGTTCGGAAATGAAACCTGTAACTTAATAAAGACTCTTATAAAGTGAACGCTGGCGGACTTGGTCCTATGTGAGCTGGGACTGGGTGGCAGCCCTGACAGTAAGACCCGTCTCTCAAAAGCTTCGGACACCTGATATCTCGCAGCGGAGAGAGAGGCAGCTGGAGGAGGGGATCGGTGTTTGGGAGCAAGCTCACGACGGTTAGCAGAGATGACGGAAGCAGAGAAAGTTACAGCGCTGCAACAGGCAGTTACCCAATTGAACGCGGAGGTACTGGCATCCAAGAAGAGGGAGGAGGATGCGGCAGCCGCCTACAGAGATCTCCACGCCAGGTTTGAAGCATGGGTTAAACACGGGCAGCCAGGACCCAGACCGGAGGGGGTTGGGTTGGCACGGAGAGCAGGAGGGCTTGTGGCTCACTTCGATGGGAATTTACAACAGTACCCCAATTTTCGAGCAGACGTAATGTGCGCACTGCAACTGCTGGCAAAAGACTTTAGAGATGAGGAAGAGAAAGTGGGGTTCATACTATCCCATTTGCATGGGGATGGTAAGCGTGGCTACGCAATTTGTGGAGGGATAAAGATCCGGCGCTTCAGAATGCAGATGCCTTTATCAAAGCGATGGATGCGTGTTTTTTGTCTACTATTGATGTGGATCTTGCCCGACGGGAGATTCATGGACTAAAACAAGGGAGGGCAAGCGTCCGGCAGTACCACGCCCGCTTTTTTGCGCTGGTCAGTGCCTTAGAGTGGGACCGGGATTCGCCCCCTGTCAGAGACCTGTTCTGGGAGGGTCTAAGCGCTGCGGTCAAGGATGAAATTGCAAGGGGGGAGAGGCCCCGAAGCACGCAGGAGGTGGTCCAAAGGGCGCTGACTGTGGGGGTGAGGCTGGAAGAACGTCCATGGTGCAGAGATGAAGGACGTGGAGGGCGCGAAGCAGCGAGAAGTTTCTCTTTCGTTCCAAGAGAAGCAGCGCGTGCGCAATCCACACCTCCGCCAGGAGGGGGAGGGGAACCGATGGAGGTTGGAGGTGCAAGGGCTCAGTCAGCAGCCAGAGCCCTAGCACCGGCAGCAGTGAAAGCGAAGCCTCCTAGAGGGAACAGGAAGTGTTACATCTGCGAGGATCCAGGCCATTTGGCGAAAGAGTGTCCCCGGAGGCTCCACAAGCACACTGCAGCCTCAGCAATGGTGACTGCAGCAACGCAGCAAGGAGAACCACAGCAGGGAAACGACGATGTCTGGCTGGAGACAGAGGCACTGGGGCCCAGCCAGACGCATCAGTGAAGCAGTCCCCAGCGATCTTGCAACCCACGGACCCCCTCCCACCCAAACCAGTAGTGCAGCTCACAGCATCTCTCCAGCTACCCGATGGCGTCACTATCGAAGTGCCGCTTTCTGTGGATTCTGGAAGCAACGCAGACTTTATAGCGCAGGATTTTGTGGAGCAGCACGCTATACAGCTACTGCCTGCCACTCTGCCCCTGCAAGTCGTCACAGTGGATGGCAGAGAGTTGCTAGGGGGGCAGGTGGTGAAGCAGACGCCACCGATGGTGATGCGCCTTGGCAACCACAGGGAAGTCATCAGTTTTAATGTCACCCAACTGTCGGACACGCCCATTGTGTTGGGCATGAGTTGGCTGGACAGGCACAGTCCGACACTGGCTTGGTACCAGAGACAGCTGATCTTCGGCTCCTCTTATTGCGCAGAACACTGCATCCTGCCCAGACAGGAGGGAGAGGAGGAGGAATCACAACTGCAGTTGGGAACGTTGCAAGCAGTCCCCCACAAATACGCAGACTTTCTGGAGGTCTTCTGCGAGAAAGAGGCTGACAAGCTACCACCGCACAGGCAATATGACTGCAAGATTGACCTCCTACCAGGGGCGACGCTGCCGAAAGGGAAGCTGTATTCCATGTCTGAGGACGAATTACAGGAACTCAAACAGTTCATAGATCACAATTTGCAGCGCGGTTTCATCCGGGAGTCCAGGGCAGTAGGGGGCAGTCCTGTTTTCTTCGTGAAGAAGAAAGACACGCCCCAAAAAAGACTGGTGGTGGATTTTCGCCTCTTAAACAAGATGACCAAGCCTTCTGATTTCCCCATGCCCAGGATTGACGACCTACTGGCGACGGTGCGCAAGGGACGCGTGTTCACCAAGTTGGACCTGCGAGGTGCGTACAATCTCATCCGCATGAGGGAGGGCGATGAGTGGAAGACAGCCATGTTCACGCCTCTGGGCACCTACGAATACAGAGTGATGCCGTTTGGATTGCAAAACGGTTCTCACTGTTTCCAAGCTTTCATGCATCATGTGTTGGCGGGACTCCTTTACAAGAAGTGCGTCTGCTTTCTGGATGACATCCTGATATTCTCCGAATCGCAGCAAGCCCATGACCAAGATGTTCGGGAGGTGCTGAAGAGGCTGCAGCAGCATAGACTGTACGCCAAACTGGAGAAGTGCCAGTTCGACACGACGGAGGTGGATTTCTTGGGTTACAAGTTGTCGGACAAGGGGCTAGCCATGGACAGCGCCAAGGTTCGCGCGGTGTTGGATTGGAAGAGCCCGCGCAACCGGAAGGAGGTCCAGCGGTTTGTCGGCTTCGCCAACTTCTATCGCAAGTTTATCAAGGGGTTCGCGATGCAGACGGCGGCCATTACGGACACGCTAAGCTCCAAGAAAAAGAAATTCATCTGGACGGAGCAGGCGGAGCAGTCCTTTCAGGCACTCAAGCGTCTCTTCGCGTCGGAAGAGCAACTGCTGCATATCGACCCCAGCAGACCGATGCGGGTAGAGACAGACGCGTCCGATAGAGCAGTGGGAGCTGTCCTGCTGCAAAGGGACCCACAGGGGGTCTGGAGGCCGGGAGCGTTCTACTCCAGAAAGCTCAGCAAGTCGGAGCAGAACTACACCATCTGGGACAGGGAGTTGCTGGCCATTCATGCAGCTTTCAAGGCGTGGAGGCACTTCCTGATCGGCGCCAAGCACACGGTGCAGGTCTGCACGGATCACAAGAATCTGGAGCACTGGCGCACGGCTCAGTTCCTGAACCAGAGGCAGATACGTTGGGCGGAGTTCTTTGCTGACTTCAATTTCCGAATAGAGTACGTCCCAGGCGACACCAACATCATGGCGGATGCACTGTCCCGCAAACCGCAATACCTCGAAGAGGCGACGCCAGCGGCAGCCATGCACATCTTCGCGCCAACGGCGTGGGCGTGCGCTTCAGCCACAGTAAACCTGGATGCGGTGCGGCGGGCGTTGCAGGACGACTCATTCGCGCAGGCAAAGATGGCAGAGGTGCACAAGGGCACGGCGAAGGGCGACGAGTTCCAGATACGAGACGGCTTGCTCTTACGTAAAGGGGCCATCTACGTGCCGGGAGACGAACTTCGCACCAGGGTACTGCAGCAGCTGCACGACGCACCCACGGCCGGGCACTTTGGCACGGAAAAAACGGTGGAATTAGTCGCAAGGGACTTTTGGTGGCCCAGACTGAGAGGGGAAGTCGCGGACTACGTTGCGAGGTGCGACACCTGCCAGAGGGCCAAACCGGTGCACAAACCACCGGCGGGACTGCTGGAACCGCTGCAAACGCCGTTTGAACCGTGGGAGAGGGTGGCCCTGGACTTTGTCACGGATTTACCCAGCTCGAAAGGCAAGACAGCTGTACTAGTGGTGGTGGACTTGTTCACCAAGATGGCACATTTCATTCCGTGTGCGAAGGTGGCCACGGCGGAACAAACCGCCAAACTGTTCATAGATCACGTGTTCAAAGTGCATGGTCTGCCGCGGTCTATCCTGTCCGACCGCGGACGCCAGTTCATCTCGAATTTCTGGCAGAAGCTGATGAGTTTTCTAAATGTCAAGGTCGATCTGGCATCAGCAAGACACCCGCAGACCAACGGGCAAGCAGAGAGGGTCAATGCCATCATGCAGCAGTACCTGAGATGCTATGCCAATCAACAGCCTGCGACCTGGGTGGATTACCTGCCGCTCGCCGAGTTCGCTTACAACAACACGAAGCACGTGTCCACAGGGGTGACGCCGTTCTTCGCCAACAATGGGAGGCATCCCAGAACCTTCCCGGGACGGGAGAGAGTGGGGGAAGGAGAACCACAGACGGCGGACGCGTTCGCGTCAGAGTTGCAGGCGGTCCACGATCAACTCAGACGGCAGCTGGAGCTAGCTAAGCACGCCTACAAGGTGCAAGCTGACAAGCACAGGCGGGTTGGCGAAGAGATCCAAGTGGGAGACTGGGTCTGGTTGGCAGCCCACGCAGTGCCGACCAGGTCACTAGCCAAGAAGAAGTTGGGGCACAAGCAAATCGGTCCGTACCAAGTCGAAGCACAAATCAACCCGGTAGCCTTCCGACTGGCGCTGCCGGAGGGTTCCAGAATGCATCCGGTGTTCCACAGGTCGGTGCTCACTCCCTACAAGGCACCTCACAGATTCCAGGAGCCAGGGACGGCACCGAGTCCGTTCCGGGAGCGGACGGAGACGCGGGGGGTGACGCAGCAAGACCCCATCAACGAGGTCACGGAGATTTTGGACTCCAGATGGGGGGAAGAGGGAGTCGAATACCTCCTAGCCAGAGAGGGCACCCGGGCCAGCGCCAATAGCTGGGTGCCAGACTACGCTTTGGAGGAACCCCTGCTCAAGGACGAGTTTCATGCCCTTTTCCCACACAGACCCATGCCAGCGAGCTTCTTCGACGACTGGCTGTTCACGCCCACACTTTCTTCCAGCACGTTCCATGGATTCGACTCGGACGGGGAACCCGCACTGAGCACCCGTTCCCCAGAAGGATCGCCGGCGGGTTCGGCGTCAGACACCTCGTATTGGTGGGACGATCGACCGGAGGAGCAATGGCGCCGGAAGTGGCTGGAGATGCCAGGTCGAGCGACCGACGCAGAGACTGACATGGACGTGTTCGGGGAGGACCTTGGGTTCGAGCACGGCGGTACAGAGATGGAAGCGGAACAGGTCAACGTCGACGACCGCGAGGAGGAAGACTCGGAGGTCTTCAGTTGGTGGCCCACCACGGGGAGCGAACTGTATCCGGCATTCCCTCCCGTGATGATGGAGCACCCAGCACCCACACCTGAAAGCGGGGAGGGGGGAAGGGGGGGCTTCGAGGGGGGGATGGATGTCAGGGGTTCAGGAGCAGAGACGCAGAGAAGGGAGGAAGCAGAGAGCGAGGGGGAGGAATCCGAAGGGAAAATGAGTGATGATGACGACCCGAGATCTCCAAGCCTAAGCAGTGAGTCAGAGGACTCCCAAAAGGGAGCCCCAGTGAGCAGAGCAAGGGGGGGATCCGGGGGGACACCCCAGGAGGAAGGGAACAGAGGAGATTCAGAGAGTAGCAGCTGGAAGTCGGGACCCACGCTCATAACTGAGGGCGGCAGCAGCTGGAAGTCGGGACCCACGCTCAAGACTGAGAGCAGCAGGGAGGAAGGTAGCCAGGCATCGGGTTCCGGAGGCTGTCAGCAGGAGGGAGGGCACGAGTCAGGGGTGGTCACGCCCTCCTCAGAGAGCGAGGCAACGGTTAAGAAGAAAGTAGAGAGTTGGGCGCGCGCGCCAAGTTCAAATGCAGCGGAAGCTGGAGCAGTAAGCAGCCCGGAGAGTGAGCCAGGTCCTGAAGCCCGCCGCAAGGAGGCAGAAGGATCAGGGGGGTCAGCGTCAGAGGAGAGTAGAAGGGAGGAGGCCCAGGGGGGCAGAAGGACCCAGAGACGTAGGGAGAGGCGAAGGAGGTGGAGCAAGGCTAGGGTATTAAGCTGGTGTGCAAGAGGCGGGGACTCAGACGGGTCTTCGCCGACCTAGGGCAGAAGGTGTAGAGCTGCACGCTGCAGTTCGGAAATGAAACCTGTAACTTAATAAAGACTCTTATAAAGTGAACGCTGGCGGACTTGGTCCTATGTGAGCTGGGACTGGGTGGCAGCCCTGACAGGTGTAATATAAATTTAATAAAATAAATAAATAAACTGACTTCACCAGTTTTGGAAATGTGAAATTTATTTTTGATCCAGTTTTGTTTTTGTTTTTATGCTTCACTTCCTAGATTACGTGGATCCTGCAATATTCTACGGTGTGATACAGATCTTCTTTTCTGGGTAAATACAGCATGTATACTTTTTGCTCTTTAAACGTTTTCCAAGTAGGAGTAGAGGGACAAGCAGGGGTACACTCTTGAGAAAATCCGCGCTCTAGAAACAGCCACACATGCTGCTCTTATTTCTTTATGCATTTGATTCCATTTATGCATCATTTCCTGTAAAATAAGTTGAGGTGAGTCCACAGTGAAAACATCAAGCTAAGCTCCGCCCCGCTCCTAGTGGCCTCGCAGAGCTGCCTGCGGTCCTGGGACCAGCGCAGCTCTGCCCGGGAGCCGGGGGAGAAGCTCCGCCCCGCTCCCGGTGGCCGCGCAGAGCTGCCTGCGGTCCTGGGACCAGCGCAGCTCTGCCCGGCCACCGGGAGCCGGGGGAGAAGCTCCGCCCCGCTCCCGGTGGCCGCGCAGAGCTGCCTGCGGTCCTGGGACCAGCGCAGCTCTGCCCGGCCACCGGGAGCCGGGGGAGAAGCTCCGCCCCGCTCCCGGTGGCCGCGCAGAGCTGCCTGCGGTCCTGGGACCAGCGCAGCTCTGCCCGGCCACCGGGAGCCGGGGGAGAAGCTCCGCCCCGCTCCCGGTGGCCGCGCAGAGCTGCCTGCGGTCCTGGGACCAGCGCAGCTCTGCCCGGCCACCGGGAGCGGGGGAGAAGCTCCGCCCCGCTCCCGGTGGCCGCGCAGAGCTGCCTGCGCTCCTGGGACCAGCGCAGCTCTGCCCGGCCACCGGGAGCCGGGGAGAAGCTCCGCCCCGCTCCCGGTGGCCGCGCAGAGCTGCCTGCGCTCCTGGGACCAGCGCAGCTCTGCCCGGCCACCGGGAGCCGGGGGAGAAGCTCCGCCCCGCTCCCGGTGGCCGCGCAGAGCTGCCTGCGGTCCTGGGACTCACCTCAACTTATTTTACAGGAAATGATGCATAAATGGAATCAAATGCATAAAGAAATAAGAGCAGCATGTGTGGCTGTTTCTAGAGCGCGGATTTTCTCAAGAGTGTACCCCTGCTTGTCCCTCTACTCCTACTTGGAAAACGTTTAAAGAGCAAAAAGTATACATGCTGTATTTACCCAGAAAAGAAGATCTGTATCACACCGTAGAATATTGCAGGATCCACGTAATCTAGGAAGTGAAGCATAAAAACAAAAACAAAACTGGATCAAAAATAAATTTCACATTTCCAAAACTGGTGAAGTCAGTTTATTTATTTATTTTATTAAATTTATATTACACCCTTTCTCCAAAGGAGTCCATGCAGAAAACACATCAATACCAAAACAAGACTAGTGAGATTTCTTGAAACAGTTGAAAACAATATTCTAAAACTGCCAAAAAACTGCTCTTATTCTTAAATTAAAAATTTCAGGGGTGCGAGGGGCAGGACTTTCAGCTCTCAAATGCTTGGTGTTTTAAAATTTCTCCTAAAAGCTAATAATGAGGGAGACTGACACACCTCACAATGGAGGGCATTCCACAAATGAACGTTTCACCAAGAAAGTCATGTGGACAGGTCACTGCCAAGCAGGCAACCCTCAGTGGCTTCATTGGGTTTCCCGTGCTGATCCTATCCAGTGCTAGTTCTACTCAGAGCAAACCCATTACTAACTTAGGTTCATTCATTTCAGTGGAACTACTTTGAGTAGCTGAATCTGCACTTTCTTTTTCACAGGGCAGTAAGGGACGCGGGTGGCGCTGTGGGCTAAAGCCTCAACGCCTAGGGCTTGCCGATCGATAGGTCGGCGGTTCGAATCCCCGCGGCGGGGTGCGCTCCCGCTGCTCGGTCCCAGCGCCTGCCCACCTAGCAGCTCGAAAGCACCCCCGGGGGCAAGTAGATAAATAGGTACCGCTTACCAGCGGGAAGGTAAACGGCGTTCCGTGTGCGGCTCTGGCTCGCCAGAGCAGCGTTGTCACGCTGGCCACGTGACCCGGAAGTGTCCCCGGACAGCGCTGGCCCCCGGCCAATAGATGTGAGATGGGCGCACAAACCCCAGAGTCTGTCAAGACTGGCCCGTTCGGGCAGGGGTACCTTTACCTTTACCTTTAATATGCTCAGGAAGTTGAATTCTGTTGTCAGGATCACATCATGAGACTTTTCCATATTTCTGCACAATCTTAGTCTACACACACAACTGTTGTCTTTTAGATAGCCAGCCTGTGGTTCTTCAGGGGTCTTTGGACTCAATTTCCCATCAACCCCACCCAACATGGGCAATAGTCAGGGATGATGAGAGTTGTGTCCAACAACATCTGGAGGGCATTTGCTACTCCCATTTTAGAGTGCATATCACTTTTATGCTATTTTCTCCAGCTTTCTACCTTTTCTGTCCTTGTGCTATGAATGGCTGAGCAATAGTTTGTGAATGAAAGTGGGAAATATCAAGCTTACCATGCATTTTCTTCAACACCCTGGCCATGTCTCTGAGACTGCTTGCCACATCCTGCAGTGCTTCTTCCAGGATTCTATTGTCAGGCTGAAGCATGCCATTAACCACCTGTGGCACTGCCTGTAGTAGTAGTAGTAGTAGTAGTAGTAGTAGTAGTAGTAATAAATAAATAAATAAATAAATAAACCTTTATTGTCACTACACCACCTGTGTGCAGTGAAATTAAATGAGCCCCCTCCCCCCATACAATGTGGGAGGCAGAGAGGGGTTGGATACAGACTTTTCATTCTAGAATCAAAGTGAACTGAGCACTTGTGCTTTCTATGCAATCCACACACAACTGAGATCCATTGCACATTGTTTTGCCCCTGAAAAGTGTTTCTTGAGAAACTAGTTTCATTCCAAAAACAAAAGCTTATTTGCAGTTTGATTCTGCATTGCCCTGCAGTAAGGCCACATTCACACTCATACATTTAAAGCTCTATGACGCCAAAAGTCATGGCTTCTCCCAAAGATTTCTGAGAGCTCTGACCTCTTAAGAGTGCTGAGAGTCATTAGACAACCCAAGCTTACATAACATAACATTACATTACATAACAGTGTAAAACCATTCTGGGAATTCTAATTCTGAAAGGGGTCTCTCCCAGCAGTCTTAACAAACTAAAGATTGCATAATTCTTCAGGGGAAGCCATGACTGTTTAAAATTGTATAGTATATACAAAAAAAAAAAAAAAAAAAAAATTGTATAGTATATGGTGTGAATGCGGCCTGTGTCCATTTGAAAACAGATCAAAATAGACGGGGCATTTCTGGCAATGGAGTGTGTGTATCCACAATGATGTTGTGATTTCAATAATAGCTCCCTTATTCACCTAGGACATGTGCAGGCAAAAAAGGCTTGGGTAATCTAATCAGGGGGAGGGTAAACACACCCACCCTTGTGAATGGCACAACTTTCTGCAGTTTCTCATTTTACCACTCTTAAAATGACTTTACATTTTTGCTGCGATCTGAGGTATTTTAAAAAAAAGGCTCATGGACTTCCGGCGAAGCAAGATAGTGGGCGCCACAGCAGCATGGAGCTCCTGAAAACAGCCAGCTCCAACTGCGCTGCCTGGCTGGCTGGCCTCCAGTCTGCTACCACCGGAGGGGAACCGGGTGTCAGCGGGGGAAGCCGCCAAGACTCTCCCCAGTGACCTTGGCCGTGCCGGTGTGGTAGTGGCCCAAAGGGCCATAATGAATGTGATAATATGAACCCCTATAAATCTTTGAATATGTTTCTAACAGAGAAGTTATGGTAACCTGTTGTTTATAAAAGTGATGATTTGGCAAGTCGCCGTGCTTCCCAACATGCATACTAACACAATCACGGTGAGAATCAAAGTTTAGTTAGCAATGCTTATTGCACATGTGTATTAAAGATGAAATGAGGTAATGATGTACATGATTGGTGAAAACTGAAATCCTTTGTTTGAAATGTTATAGATACCCCTGCCCAGACCCTTGGGCAGGGTTGCAGTTTGGCAAAAAGATTCGACTGTAACCTATTGCTTTGCAATAAACAACAATGGATTCCTAACTTCTCTTGTCTCTGAGTTTTATTGGTTTAACTCAGAAGATAAGCCATTTTTGGCTTACAACACCGGCTCCAAGAGACCCAACCAATGCCCTGGCAGAGCTCCAGGGCCTGAAGGCCTCTGAAGCCAAAGGGAAAACAAAGAAAAAAGTGGCTGTCGCCACTGCCACCGACACCAAAGAAAGAGGAGAGGTAGGTGAGAACCAGGAGGGCCAGGGCGGATTTTTTACCTCTATTTTTTTCTAACTCCTAAGAATTAAAATGGAGGTGCCCAGAAGGGAGACCTGAACAGGCCACTTCCTGGGATCGCCACTTCAGCCCTGATTTTCTGTCCTTCTAATTTTTATTCTATTATTATTATTATTATTATTATTATTATTATTATTATTATTATTATTTCTCATTTTTTATATTAAATAGAAAAAAGAGAATAAAATAAAAAATCTGAGTCCCTGTTTGTTTGTTTTTTTGGGGGGAATCCTTCCTCCCCCCCACCTTCCCATTACTACCATCAGCCTCTTTGAAAACAAAACTTTTCCATTCCCCCCTCCTTTCCCTCCTATTTTATTTTCCCCCTCTCAAAGCGAGTTTCTACATATATAGATATATTTTACGTTTATCATTTGATAGCATATATACTACTTCCAGGCACCACCACCTCAACAGCTTCAGTTTCTTCTTTTCTCTTTTCTTTTTTCGGTTTTGTTGTTTTTTGCTTTCTCTTTCCTTCTTTCTTAACTCTTAAATTTCCTACTGCCTCCTTCCTCTCTCCTTTCTTTTATCTCCTTCCCCTCCAACAAATAATAATAATAAAAATAATTAAAATTACAGACCTATATCTCCCCACCCACTTTCAATAGTAAACCCCCCCCCCTTTGTGGTCACCTACCTCATACATCCATAACTTGGACCACCACTGCAATTTTTTAATCATTACTGTTACTATTTCCACCCTCCTCTCTCTCTCTCTCTCTCTCTCTCTCATTTTTTGTCTTTATATTTTACTCTAACTTCCCTCCTTTTTTATCCCTTTTTATCCCTTTATCTCTTCCTCTTCCTCTCTCCCTTTTGTCTTTGTTTGGTTTGGTTTGGTTCCTGAACACAACCCTGCCTGTCTTAAATTTTTAACTCTCTAATCTCATTTCCCACCCTTAATTGGACCCACTCCTCCCCATTGTATGCACGGGGGCATCCAAAATTAACCTGCCCATCCTCCCTCTGGCCCCACCCCATCGGTCTCTTGCATCTCTGCCTTTTATGTCACCCTTTTATGTCAACTGTTTGTCTGTTGGTCTACTTGTCTGTCTGCTTGTCTGTTGTGCTCTCAGTACTGTTCACCCACACCACTGGGACAACTATGGAAACCCCAGAGAAGCCCTTAAAACACATCCCAGATGTGACAAAAATGGCCATCTAATCCAGATGCTCTGTAAAAGCCACCAATCAATAATGTTCAGCAACCCAGCAACACCCAGGAACCACCACTACCACATCTCCTAACCGTAACATGCTCCACACCAAAAGGACACCACGCAGATCTCAAACCAAGAGCATCAGAGAGATCGAGATGGCACCAACCAGGGAGATGGTGAATAGCACTGAGAGCTCAACACACACGCCCAAATGACAACAACCCAACAACAGAACAAGACCAGAGGGAAATGGAGCTGAGATTAGCAGAACTACTGAAGACCACAGTGTCTCCCCTGCAGATAATAATCAGTGACCTGACCTCCAGAGTGGGAACTCTAGAGAACAAGAAGCAAATGCAAGAAAGAATAGTAGAGCAATACCGAGAGGAAAACACATGTGTGAATAATAAATTGGCTGAACTGGTAAGCTGCCTGGAAACAGAAAGCACAGAAATGAGACTCAAACAAGTGGACATTGAAGATTGCTATGGACATTGCAACATTTGCTTCTGCAAATTTCCCGAAAAAGTGGAGGAGAAAAGCCTAGCAGACCTCACAGTACACTGGCTAAAAACCACAATTCCAAACCTGACACTCCCATGCTGAAAACCAACGCCCCCCAAAAAAACATTGTGTGCTTCGCCTGCTACAAAAATAAAGAAGTATGGAACAACCTCAGAAACTCAACCAATCTCTGAAAACCCCATCATGGCCTTACAGGATCTATCTCAGGAGACCCTAAACTGGAGAAAAAGCCTACCCAACATCTCCAACAAGCAGGGATCAAGTACTGATGGGGCTTCCCCTTCCACCTCATTGTAACAACCAACACAGTACAGCACACGGCTACCAACATACCTAAAGCCCTGCAATTACTGAAGAACCTCGGACTCGACCCTCCGCCAGAATGGCAATCGACAGACTCACAAAGTGACAGCCATGACAAAACAACAACAACTAATTGGAAGACAGTAAAGAGGAAGAAGAAACCACAGACACGACACAACAATGCAAACCGGTACAGTCAAGCACTGCTCATAGAATCGTCCCACTGAATATGCACCACAAGACACCAAACCAACATCAACCAAATAAATCAAACCATAGTTTGACAACCCTGCAGCAACACAGCTGACAGACTAGTGACCCCCCTTTCCCTTTCCCTTTTCCTCTACCCCTTGCCAGCAATATTGCCAACACAACCAATGCCTCCCCTGCCCCACACCTCCATAGAGATCCCCATTCCCATTCCCACCCCAACACCAACCCAGACAACATCAAATCACATTCCCCAACTACTCCAACCACTGAAAGGCAACCTCAAAGTAGAATCATACTGCCCAGTCTCATTAATAAACCAAGATTAAAAGATATTCACATCAATTTTGGCCAACCGCCAAAAAAAATTCTTACACAAGTTAATAGCCCCAGACCAGACTGGCTTCATCCCTGGTCGCAATATAACAGACCCCATCAAGAAACTACTGAATCTGATTGAACACAGCGAGGTAACTAAACTTCCACTGACAATTATGTCCCTAGACATCCTCAAAGCTTTTTATTGCTTAGAGTGGAAGAACCTATTAGCAGTACTAACTAACATGAAATTTGGTTCAAACTTCTTACAAACCCTCAAACAAATATACTCCCAAGCCTCAGCAAAATGCAGGACTAACAGTATGGACTCTAATACCATAGCTATCCAAAGAGTCACAGAACAAGGATGCTGTCAGGCTTTGGGGCTCAGCTTCCTCCCCCCTTGGCCATAGATAAGCAGTACAAAGAGAAAGCAGTCTCTTACCAGTAACAGAAATAATAATAATAATAATAATAATAATAATAATAATAATAATAATAATAATATTTTGGGACAGCTTCCAGCAAAGATTAAAAATACATTAAAATGTCACACATTAAAAACTTCCCTGAACTTCCCTGAAATAATAATAATAATAATAATAATAATAATAATAATAATAATAATAATAATAATAATAATATTTTGGGACAGACTCCTAAATGGATAGGAGGGCATTCCACAGGGCAGGCGCCACTCTGCCTGGTTCCCTGTAGCTTTGCTTCTCGCAATGAGGGAACCGCCAGAAGGCCCACGGCGCTGGACCTCAGCGTCAGGGCAGAACAATGTGGGGGGGTAGATGCTCCTTCAGGTATACTGGGGCGAGGCAATTTTGGGCTTTAAAGGTCAACACCAACACTTTGAATGGTATTTGGAAACGTACTGGGAGCCAAGGTAGGTCTTTCAAGACTGGTATTATGTGATCTTGGCGGCCGCCCCCAGTCACCAGTCTCGTCTCATTCTGGATTAGTTGTAGTTTCTGGGTCACCTTCAAAGGTAGCCCCACGTGGAGCGCATTGCAGTAGTTCAAGAGGGAGATAACCAGAGCATGCACCACTCTGGTGAGACGGTCTGCGGGCAGGTAGGGTCTCAGCCTGCGTAGCAGGTGGAGCTGGTAGACAGCTGACCTGCGCCTCCATGGACAGCTGTGGGTACAAAATGACTCCCAGACTGCACACCTGGTCCTTCAGGGGCACAGTTACCCCATTCAAGACCAGGCCCGCCCTCTGTCCCCCAAGAACAGTACTTCTGTCTTGTCAGGAATCAAGAATCCATTAGCCGCCATCCATCCTCCAACCACCTCCAGGACCTTCACCGCCTTCACTGGTTCTGATTTGAAAGAGAGATAGAGCTGGGTATCATCTGCATATTGATGGACACCCAGTCCAAACCTCCCAGCGGCTTCATGTAGATGTTAAAAAGCATGGGGGAGAAGACGGAACCCTGAGGGCCAAGGGGTCTGAACACTCATTCCCCACCACCACTTTCTGGACACAGCCCAGGAGGAAGGAGCGGAACCACAGTATAACAGTGAACCCAGATCCCAGCCCCTCTAGACGGTCCAGAAGGATGTTATGGTCAACCCCACACTTCCCCAGGAGTTTGTTCCAAATGAGTCCAGCCCCACACTCTAAGCATTGCAAAAGGAGTCCTTTTGTAGCTGGGAGTGTGAGGGCCTTGGCGCCCGCCCCCTGTGTCACCTGGAAAAGGCCTTGGAAGGGAGCAGGCCCTGCAGTCCTCACCACAGCCAATGGTTTAATATTTAATGAATGCAGCAAAAGAACAAGCGACTATTCTCGGAAAAAGAATTCACTAACATCACCAAGATAAAACTTTGCCGCACCAAGTTCAGATACCTAGAGGTACAAATAACCAGAAACCTCCACTCCTTCCACTCAACAAAGACCTAAAGAGATGGAACAACATCAACTTCACTCTCTCAGACAAAATAGCCGTGATCAAAATGTTCACCTTTCTTAAATTAACCTTGTTTGTTCTTGTTGTTTAGTCGTTTAGTCTTGTCCGACTCTTCGTGACCCCATGGACCAGAGCATGCCAGGCACTCCTGTCTTCCACTGCCTCCCGCAGTTTGGTCAGACTCATGTCTGTAGCTTCGAGAACACTGTCCAACCATCTCGTCCTCTGTCGTCCCCTTCTCCTTGTGCCCTCCATCTTTCCCAGCATCAGGGTCTTTTCCAGGGAGTCTTCTCTTCTCATGAGGTGGCCAAAGTATTGGAGCCTCAGCTTCACGATCTGTCCTTCCAGTGAGCACTCAGGGTTGATTTCCTTAAGAATGGATACTGTCAGAGCTGCTTCCAGATCCTAGCTCACAGAGGATCACGCTAGCCAGCAATCACTTTGTAAAAGTCTTTATTGAGTTACAGTTTCCATTCTCCAGCTGCTGCGTGCAACTCTACGTCTTATGGGTTAGACCGGCGAAGCTCCGTCTGAGTCTCCACCCCTTGTACACCAACTTAATATCCTTACTTCACCTTTTCCGCCTGACTGTTCTTCTCTGGGTCCCTCTGCCCCCCTGGGTCTCTTCCTTCCTGGATTCTTCTGACGCCGACCCCCCGGACCCTCCTGCCTCCTTGCGCCGGGCTTTAGGACCTGGCTCCCTTTCCGGGCTGCTTACTGCGCCACCTTCCTGTGCATTTGAACTTGGCGTGCGCGCCCAACCTTCCACTTTCCGTCTGACCGTTTCTTCGCTCCCCGATGGAGGTGTGGCCACTCCTGACTCGTGCCCTCCCTCCTGTTGTGAGCTGCCAGCGCTTGATACCTGACGCCCTTCCTCTCCCCTGCTCTCTGTTGGTGACGCTGGTCCCGATTTCCAACTGCTCCCCTCTGAGCCCCCTCTGGCCCTTTCCTCCTGGGGTGTCCCCCTAGGCTCCCCCCTTGCCCTGGCCACTGGTGCTCCTTTCTGTGAATCTTCTGATTCACTGGAAAGACTCGGAGATCTCGGGTCATCGTCATCACTCATCCTTTCTTCTGCCTCCTCCCCCTCGCTCTCTGTTTCCTCCTTTGCCCTTGCCTCTGCTCCTGAACCACTGACAGATACGTTTGATCTTCTTGCTGTCCATGGGACTCTCAAGAGTCTCCTCCAGCACCATAATTCAAAAGCATCAATTCTTTGGCGATCAGCCTTCTTTATGGTCCAGCTCTCACTTCCATACATCACTACTGGGAACCAGCTCTCACTTCCATACATCACTACTGGGAAAACCATGGCTTTAACTATTCAGACCTTTGTTGGTAAGGTGATGTCTCCACTTTTTAAGATGTTGTCTAGATTTGCCATCGCCTTTCACCCAAGGAGCAGGCGTCTTTTAATTTCATGACTGCTGTCACCATCTGCAGTGATCATGGAGCCCAAGAAAGTAAAATCTCTCACTGCCTCCATTTCTTCCCCTTCTATTTGCCAGGAGGTGATGGGACCAATGGCCATGATCTTCGTTTTTTTGATGTTGAGCTTCAGACCATATTTTGCACTCTCCTCTTTCACTCTCATTAAATGGTTCTTTAATTCCTCCTCACTTTCTGCCATCAAGGTTGTGTCATCTGCATATCTGAGGTTGTTGATATTTCTTCCGGCTTGGGATTCATCCAGCCCAGCCTTTCGCATGATGAATTCTGCATATACCGTTAAGTTAAATAAGCAGGGGGACAATATACAGCCTTGCCATACTCCTTTCCCAATTTTGAACCAATCAGTTGTTCCATATCCAGTTCTAACTGTAGCTTCTTGTCCCACATAGAGATTTCTCAGGAGACAGATGAGGTGATCAGGCACTCCAATTTCTTTAAGAACTTGCCATAGTTTGCTGTGGTCGACATATAAAGGTAAAGGTACCCCTGCCCGTACGGGCCAGTCGTGTCCAACTCTAGGGTTGCGTGCTCATCTCGCTTAAGAGGCCGGGAGCCAGCGGTGTCCGAAGACACTTCCAGGTCACGTGGCCAGCGTGACGAAGCTGCTCTGGCGAGCCAGCACCAGCGCAGCGCATGGAAACGCCGTTACCTTCCCGCTATGAAGCGGTACCTATTTATCTACTTGCACTTGGGGGTGCTTTCGAACTGCTAGGTGGGCAGGAGCTGGGACCGAACGACGGGAGCTCACCCTGCCGCGGGGATTCGAACCGCCGACCATGCGATTGGCAAGTCCTAGGCACTGAGGTTTTACCCACAGCGCCACCCGCGTCCCTATGTGGTCGACATAGTGAAAGGCTTTTGCATAGTCAATGAAGCAGAAGTAGATATCTTTCTGGAACTCTCTAGCTTTCTCCATAATCCAGCGCATGTTTGCAATTTGGTCTCTGGTTCCTCTGCCTGTTCTAAATCCAGCTTGCACTTCTGGGAGTTCTCGGTCCACATACTGCTTAACCCTGCCTTGTAGAATTTTAAGCATAACCTTGCTAGTGTGTGAAATGAGTGCAATTGTGCTGTAGTTGGAACATTCTTTGGCACTTCCCTTCTTTGGGATTGGGATGTAGACTGATCTTCTCCAATCCTCTGGCCACTGCTGAGTTTTCCAAATTTGCTGGCATATTGAGTGTAGCACCTTAACAGCATCATCTTAAATAGTTCAGCTGGAATATCATCACTTCCACTGGCCTTGTTATTAGCAATGCTTTCTAAGGCCCATTTGACTTCACTTTCCAGGATGTCTGGCTCAAGGTCAGCAACCACACTACCTGGGGTATACGAGACATCCATTTCTTTCTGGTATAATTCGTCTGTGTATTCTTGCCACCTCTTCTTGATGTCTTCTGCTTCTGTTAGGTCCTTTCCACTTTTGTCTTTTATTATGGAAATCTTTGTACAAAATGTTCCTTTCATATTTCCAATTTTCTTGAACAGATCTCTGGTTTTTCCCATTCTATTGTTTTCCTCTATTTCTTTGCATTGCTCATTTAAGAAGGCCTTCTTATCCCTCCTTGCTATTTTTTGGAAATCTGCATTCAATTTCCTGTATCTTTCACTATCTCCCTCGCACTTTGCTTGCCTTCTCTCCCCCACTATTTGTAAGGCCTCGTTGGACAGCCACTTTGCTTTCTTGCATTTCCTTTTCATTGGGATGGTTTTAGTTGCTGCCTCTTGTATAATGTTACAGGCCTCCATCCATAGTTCTTCAGGCACTCTGTCCACCAAATCTAAATCCTTAAACCTGTTCCTCACTTCTACTGTGTATTCATAAGGGATTTGACTTAGATTGTATCTTACCGGCCCACTGGTTTTTCCTACTTTCTTCAGTTTAAGCTTGAATTTTACTATAAGAAGCTGATGATCTGAGCCACAGTCAGCTCCAGGTCTTGTTTTTGCTGATTGTATAGAGCTTCTCCATCTTTGGCTGCAGAGAATATAATCAATCTGATTTCAGTGCTGCCCATCTGGTGATGTCCATGTGTAGAGTCGTCTCTTGTGTTGTTGGAAAAGAGTGTTTGTGATGACCAGCTTGTTCTCTTGACAAAACTCTATTAGCCTTTGCCCTGCTTCGTATTGAACTCCAAGGCCAAATTTGCCAGTTGTTCCTTTTATCTCTTGACTCCCTACTTTAGCATTCCAATCCCCTATAATGAGAAGAACATCCTTCTTTGGTGTCATTTCTATACGGGGTTGTAAGTCTTCATAGAATTGGTCAATTTCAGTTTCTTCAGCACCAGTGGTTGGTGCATAAACTTGGATTACTGTGATATTAAAAGGTCTGCCTTGGATTCGAATCAAGATCATTCTATCATTTTTGAGATTGCATCCCAGTAAATTAACCTACCTATTCCAAATCCTCCCAATCAGGATTCCCCCAGCCCAAATGGCAGAAAAAATTATAGTCATTTATCTTCTCACACAAAAAATCAAGAATAAGCCCCAAATACTTGCACCTCCCTTTCTCAGAAGGAGGATGGGGAATCCCCAACATAGAAGCATATAACATCGCCAGCTAAGTACGCCACATAATCCCGTATATTAGAAGATGAGGGGAAAAGGGGAAAAGGAGGATCCAGACGGATCCTCAAGAATTCATATGATTTTTTCATTCAAATTAAATAAAACCACCATGATATTGTAGACCATGTCTTACTATGCAGACAGCATCAAAAAAATCATGCATCCACTGTTTTGTGGGGCCGCAGGGGCGCAAAAACCTGGTTAAAAAACATGGATCCTCATGGATCCTCATGATTTCTGCACTAGATCAGCCCAAAGTCACCATCAGATCAAACATCATGGCCATGGGCACAGCATGCACTACAAAAATCATGGATCCACGGCTTCCTGGCCATACCGTGGCCCAAAAACATGGTTTTGATGCACAGATCCTCATGGATCCTCAAACTTTTTGCATTGGGCCAACCCAAACTCAATGTGAGATCACACGTCTTAGCCAGGTGCACAGCCTGCACCACAAAAAACTAGGATCCATGGCTTCCTGGCCACTCCATGGCCCAAAATGTGGTTTTGAAGCACGGATCCTCATGGATCCTCACGCTTTGCGCATTGGGCCAACCCAAACTCAACGTCAGATCACATGTCATAGCCGGGGCACAGCCTGCACCACAAAAAAACATGAGTTGCACTACAAAAATCCCAAAAATGCCCTTACCTGGACTGTTAATGTCACCATTGGAACATTATTATTAGAGCCGATAGGAAATTGTATGACTATGTATTGTACCAAGATATGGTTCATCTTCAAGAACAGATCAAATACATGCCAAAGTATTAAAGAGGAGAAAAAATATGAAACTGCTTACATACTGTCAACTAATATCCAGATTCAAGAAAGACTATATGGCAAACATTTAAATCAGTGAAAAGACAGAATTTGAGTCCATCATAACAGAGTTCTACCTTTTGGGTAAAATTTATAAACTATTACTCAAATATGACACCGAGCCCGAACAAGCAAAACCTTATATGACAAAATGGATGCAAAAAGTTTGAGCACTTTACAGTGGAACAATGAGAACAATTACGAATAAAGGAATAAAATTTACTGCAAGTTAATCCCTAAAACAAAATTGGTACAGTGGAAGCTCAGGTTGCAGACATAACCCATGACGGAGGCACGTCCGCAACCCACAGCGCTAGCATCCTGAAGGGCCGCATCTGCACAGGCGCAAGCGCAATTTGGCCCTTCTGCGCATGCCCGAGCGGCAAAACCCAGAAGTAACCCGTTCCAGTACTTCCAGGTTTCCCATGGTCCGCAACCCAAAAGCACATAACCTGAAGCGGCCGTAACATGAGGTATGACTGTACAAAAATGTTCTTTCAATGGTATATTACTTTGAAAAATATACAGAAGATGAATAATGAAATGAATGGACATTGCTGGAAATGTCATAGACCTTAAGGAATCTTCTTCCATTTATGGTGGACCTGTGAAAAGACCAAAAGGTTTTGGGGGAAAGTTCATTTCGAAATGAATAAATGTAAAAAAAAACACCTAAATTTTAATTGGACCCCAAAACTATGCCATTGGGAATGAAATCGTCAGTGGAACTATTTAGTTATATGACCACAGCAGTCAGAGTGGTGTTGGCTAACATATGGAAATCTGACATATGTCCTGAAATAGATGCATGGAAAGAGAAACTATCAGAATATGCAGTAATGGCAAAACTCACCAATTTAGTAAATAATTGACTCATCTTTATAATTTGTATACAACTTAACAGAACTGTAACAAAATGAACATCTGTATGGATTTGTATAATAGACCTTAGTTACAAAAATATTTCCTGTTTAAAAATAGAAGCTTTGTGTGTGTGTGCTAAAGAAAGAAATATATAGAAGAAATCTTGTCTGTCTGATATAAAAATGAAATCATATTTTAAAATAATTCTTGCTTTAGATTTTTATAATCATATATGGTATTTCTCCAATAGCAAACAGCCTAGAATTGGAAATAATATTTAGTACACTAACCTTTGTTTAACTCTTGATAAATATCAGCTTGCTGAGTTATTTTGTACCATTGTGATTGAATGTTATATTTGTGCTCAACAAGGGAAACCCACATGACCTGAAGGTGTTGCTGTGCAATGCTAGGTCAATGATTCATAAGACCACTGCCATCCATGACTTGATTGTGGATGGAGGATTAGACCTGACATGTGTGACAGAGACCTGGTTGGATGAAGCAGATGGGCCTGTCCTTGCCGCTGCTTGCCCACCAGGTTTCTCTTAACACAGCAACCCAGGTCATGTGGGCGGGGAGGGAGGGTTGCAGTAATTTTAAGAAAGTCATTAGTCTGCACCAGGCATCCTACTGGGAAGACCCAGTTTTCTGAGTGCATGTTCTGGAAGTTGGGCTATAGGGGGAGTACAGGATTCCTATTGGTGTACCAACCTCCCCACTGCACCTAGGATTCCCTGCTCGAGCTGCTTCAGATCGTGGCGGATATGCTCCTGGAGACACCTAGCTTGGTTGTCCTGGGGGATTTTAATATCCATGCCAACCTGACCTTACAAGGGGCCACTCGGGACTTTGTGGAAAGCATGGCCTCCATGGGGCTGTCCCTGAATAAGTTTGGCCCAACTCATAGCCGCAGAAATGCCTTAGACTTGGTGTTTACCTCTATGGATGTTGGTGATCTGACACTAACTAAAAGCGAAACAAAAGAAGTGCCATGGTCAGATCACTTCCTGGTGCAACTGGACTTCTCTGCGACCCTTCCCCTCTGCAGGGAGGTGGGACCAATTTGGATGGTCCGCCCCCGCTACTTAATAGATCCAACTGGTTTCCAGAGAGTGGTAGGGGATGTTTTATCCCAAGCTGATGGCCTCTCAGCTGATTCCCTCGTGGCCCGCTAGAATGCGGAGTTAACCAGGGCTATTGACTGTCTGGCTCTGAAGCACCCTCTCCGATTGCATGGAGCCTGGACAGCCCCATGGTTTTCCCTGGAGCTGAGGGCAATGAAACAGTCGTTGAGACGGCTAGAGCGCCAGTGGCGGAAAACTCACTCTGAATCAGACCAGACACGGGCTAGAGCTCAACGTTGAGCCTACCAAGTGGCGATGGTGACGGCGAAGAGGGCCCTCTTCGCCGCCTCCATTGCATCTGCAGAAAACAGCAGCAGGAGACTTTTTCAGGTGGTTCACAATCTATCAGAACCACCTGCACCACCGGGGCCTGGTAGGGACCCCAAGATCTCCTGCAATGCTTTTGCAAAGTTTTTTGCAGATAAAGTCGCTCAGATTCAGGAGGTAGACTCCACCGTGGGAGCAGGGCTGGAGCGGGAGAGTGCTAGAGTTCTGTCTAGTCCTGTTGTTGTTGTTTAGTCGTTTAGTCGTGTCCGACTCTTCGTGACCCCATGAACCAAAGCACACCAGGCACTTCTGTCTTCAGGCACTTCTGTCTTCTCTAGTCCTGTTACATGGGGTCAATTCCAATCTGTTACCTCCGAGGATGTGGACAGGCTGCTTGGACAAGTGAAACCGACCACCTATCTCCTTGATCCTTGCCCATCCTGGCTGATAAAAGCGAGCCGGGAAGGGCTGGGCGATGGGTTCTGCGGGGTGGTGGATGCTTCCCTCTGTGAGGGAGCCTTCCCAGACCCGCTGAAAGAGGCGGTCATTAAACCGCTTCTTTAAAAAAAACATCTTTAGACCCGGCCAATTTGGCCAACTATCGCCCAGTCTCAAATTTACCATTCTTGGGCAAGGTGACTGAGCGGGTGGTTGCCGAACAACTCCAAGCACGCCTGGAGGATGTGGACCATTTGGATCCCTTCCAATTGGGATTCAGGCCTCACCATGGGACTGAAACTGCCTTGGTCGCGCTGGTTGATGATCTCCGGCAGGCTAGGGATAAAGGTGAGAGCTGTTTCCAAGTACTACTGGATCTCTCAGTGGCCTTTGACACCATCGACCATAACATCCTTCTGGACTGTCTAGAGGGGCTGGGAGCTGGGGGCACTGTTATACGGTGGTTCCGCTCCTTTCTCCTGGGCTGTGTCCAGTGGTGGTGGGGAATGAGTGTTCAGACCCCTGGGCTCTCACTTGTGGAGTGCCTCAGGGTTCCGTCCTCTCCCCCATGCTTTTTAAAATCTATATGAAGCCACTGGGAGAGATCATCAGGGGGTTTGGGCTGGGTGTTCATCAGACCTAGCAGGGCAGCAGTTGAAGAAGGAGCAAAAAAGGTTTTCTTGTGTGTGTGTGTGTTTCTTTGTGGCTGATTAGCTGTTCTCCCTGTGCAAAGGTCAGAGGGGGCAGGGTTTCTGTTGAGGCAGGGAATTAGCTGTGGGAGGAGCTTATCAGACCTAGCAGGGCAGCAGTTGAAGAAGGAGCAAAAAAGGTTTTATTGTGTGTGTGTGTGTTTCTTTGTGGCTGATTAGCTGTTCTCCCTGTGCAAAGGTCAGAGGGGGCAGGGTTTCTGTTGAGGCAGGGGATTAGCTGTGGGAGGAGCTTATCAGACCTAGCAGGGCAGCGGCGCGCGCCTAGCGGCGTGCGCAGTTTGATCCATCTTTTAGATTTAGGGAAGCTAGTCTCAAACGTTTGTTGGGGGAGACCTAGGTTTTTTTTCTTGTGGGGGGAGTTATTTGTCCTGTCTTCACGCTTTTTATGATGGAGGACCGCTGTAGCCACCCCCAACGACACGTTCTCAGGATGGAGGGGGAGGGAACAGCTGCAGTCGCCTGCAGTTCCTGCGCAATGTTTGCCATCTTGCCAAAGGTTGCAGGCAGCTTTACCTGCAGCAATTGCATGTTGATTGCCCTCTTAAAAGACAAAGTCCAGCAACTGGAGGAACGTGTAGCTACGCTCCAAAGAATTAGAGAGCTGGAGCTCTTCTTGGAAGCAACAGAGCACACCGTCTCCACCAAGGAGGAGACAGGGGACTCCCCTGAGAAGGAGGCTAGTTCACCAACACAGGAGCCAGATATATGGAGAAACGTGACTCAAAGAAGTAGGAGGCCCAGGGTTCGCTCTGACTGTTTAGAAATACACAATCGCTTTGAGGTCCTCTCCCCTAGCATGGAAGACGAAGAGCAGACTCCATTTGAGGATCTCTCCCTCATTACAGTCGATCAGGTATATGAAGACGAGCAGCAAAGTCAGTCCTCAGGGAATGTGCAGGCGACCTTGGAACGGACAGCTCACGGAAGAACCCCGACCAAACCTAAGAGGAGGCGTGTAGTGGTGATAGGGGATTCCCTACTGAGGGGAACAGAAGCAGTGATCTGTGGGCCTGACAAGATGTCTCGGGAAGTGTGCTGTCTCCCCGGGGCTAAGATCCAAGATGTAACTGAACGACTGCAAGGAATCATAAAACCCACTGACGAATACCCCTTCCTCTTGGTTCATGTGGGAACCAATGACACTGCAAGCAATAGCCTCCAGAAGATCAAAAGAGACTACGAGGCTCTCGGCAGGAAATTGAAGCAACTAAATGCACAAATTGTCATCTCATTTGTCCTCCCAGTTGAACGACGTGGCCCAGGGAGAGAGGGAAAAATAGTGGAAGTGAACAGCTGGCTTCGCAAATGGTGTAAACAGGAACAGTTTGGATTCTTAGATCACGGACTGCAGTTTCTTGAAGATGGACTTCTGGCAAGCGATGGCCTGCACCTCACAACGTTTGGGAGAAATGTTTTTGCCAAAAATCTCAGAAACCTCATCAGGAGGGCTTTAAACTAACTAATGTGGGAGAGGGAGACAGTGCTCCTGAAGGTAGGAGCCTATCAATTGATGAAGATGATCATCCAAATGTCATAGACCA
Organism: Podarcis vaucheri; assembly: GCF_965113315.1. Classification (NCBI taxonomy): domain Eukaryota; kingdom Metazoa; phylum Chordata; class Lepidosauria; order Squamata; family Lacertidae; genus Podarcis; species Podarcis vaucheri. The sequence goes on along the minus strand of NC_138749.1, from coordinate 66,621,131 downwards.
AATGGAGCAAACAGCACACAGACCTAGTGGTGGGAGGAAAAAATCCTTAAATAAGAGACACGGGGGAATGATTAATGGACTTCAATGTCTGTACACTAATGCGCAAAGCATGGGAAATAAACAAGATGAGCTTGAGCTCTTGGTACAGCAAACTAAATATGACATAATAGGCATCACTGAAACCTGGTGGGATAAGTCCCACGATTGGAATGTAATAATGGGGGGATACAATCTATTTCAGGGACGCAGGTGGCACTGTGGGTAAAAGCCTCAGCGCCTAGGGCTTGCCGATCGAAAGGTCGGCGGTTCGAATCCCCGCGGCGGGGTGCGCTCCCGCTGCTCGGTCCCAGCCCCTGCCAACCTAGCAGTTCGAAAGAACCCCCGGGTGCAAGTAGATAAATAGGTACCGCTTACCAGCGGGAAGGTAAACGGCGTTCCGTGTACTGCGCTGGCTCGCCAGATGCAGCTTTGTCATGCTGGCCACGTGACCCGGAAGTGTCTCCGGACAGCGCTGGCCCCCGGCCTATAGATGTGAGATGGGCGCACAAACCCCAGAGTCTGTCAAGACTGGCCCATTCGGGCAGGGGTACCTTTACCTTTACAATCTATTTCAGAGAAACAGACCAGACAAGAAAGGAGGAGGAGTGGCGTTATATGTCAGGGATGTGTATACCTGTGAAGAGATCCAAGATTTAGAACCTCAAAGCCAAAGTGAGAGCATTTGGGTCAAAATTAAGGGAGAGAAGAATAACAGAGACCTCATTGTGGGAGTTTACTATAGATCCCCAAGCCAAACGGAGGACATAGATGATGCCTTCCTGGAACAGATGGCCAAGCATGCAAAAGGAAGGGAGATAGTAGTAATGGGGGACTTCAATTACCTGGATATTTGTTGGATGTCAAACTCAGCCAAGAGCATAAGGTCAAACAGATTCCTCGCTGGCCTTGCAGACAACTTCATTGTCCAGAAAGTGGGAGAAGCAACAAGAGGAACAGCCATTTTAGATCTGGTCCTAACCAATGTTGATGACCTGGTAAGTGGGGTAGAAGTGGAAGGATCATTAGGCGCGAGTGATCATGCTCTTCTGAAGTTTACTGTACAGCGGAAAGGAGCAGCCAAGCATACTTGGACTCAATTTCTTGACTTTAAGAAAGCCGACTTCATAAAACTTAGGGAAGTGCTGGGTGACATCCCATGGACAGTAATACTAAAAGGAAAGGGAGTTCATGATGGCTGGGAGTTTGTTAAGAGGGAGATAGTAAAAGCACAACGTCAGGCAATACCAATGAGATGGAAACATGGAAGGTGCTTAAAGAAGCCAGGGTGGCTATCTAAAAGAACTTTTAACTGAGTTAAGATTAAAAAAGGGTGTGTACAAAAAATGGAAAAGGGGGGAAACCACCAAAGAGGAATTCAAACAAATAGCCAGCACGTGTAGACACAAAGTCAGAAAAGCTAAAGCACAGAATGAACTCAGGCTTGCTCGAGGGGTTAAAACTAACAAAGAAGGCTTTTATGGGTATGTTCGTAGCAAAAGGAAGAACAAAAAAGGGATCATAGAATCATAGAATCATAGAATCATAGAGTTGGAAGAGACCACAAGGGCCATCGAGTCCAACCCCTTGCCAAGCAGGAAACACCATCAGAGCACTCCTGACATATGGTTGTCAAGCCTCTGCTTAAAGACCTCCAAAGTGGGAGACTCCACCACACTCCTTGGCAGCAAATTCCACTGTCCAACAGCTCTTACTGTCAGGAAGTTCTTCCTAATGTTTAGGTGGAATCTTCTTTCTTGTAGTTTGGATCCATTGCTCCGTGTCCGCTTCTCTGGAGCAGCAGAAAACAACCTTTCTCCCTCCTCTATGTGACATCCTTTTATATATTTGAACATGGCTATCATATCACCCCTTAACCTCCTCTTCTCCAGGCTAAACATGCCCAGCTCCCTTAGCCGTTCCTCATAAGGCATCGTTTCCAGGCCTTTGACCATTCTGGTTGCCCTCCTCTGGACACGTTCCAGTTTGTCAGTGTCCTTCTTGAATTGTGGTGCCCAGAACTGGACACAGTACTCCAGGTGTGGTCTGACCAGAGCAGAATACAGTGGCACTATTACTTCCCTTGATCTAGATGCTATACTCCTATTGATGCAGCCCAGAATTGCATTGGCTTTTTTAGCTGCCGCGTCACACTGTTGGCTCATGTCAAGTTTGTGGTCAACCAAGACTCCTAGATCCTTTTCACATGTACTGCTCTCAAGCCGGGTGTCACCCATCTTGTATTTGTGCCTCTCATTTTTTTTGCCCAAGTGCAATACTTTACATTTCTCCCTGCTAAAATTCATCTTGTTTGTTTTTGCTCAGTTCTCTAATCTGTCAAGGTCGTTTTGAAGTGTGATCCTGTCCTCTGGGGTGTTAGCCACCCCTCCCAGTTTGGTGTCATCTGCAAATTTGATCAGGATGCCCTTGAGTCCATCATCCAAGTCGTTGATAAAGATGTTGAATAAGACCGGGCCCAAGACAGAACCCTGTGGCACCCCACTAGTCACTCTTCTCCACGATGAAGAGGAACCATTGATGAGCACCCTTTGGGTTCGGTCAGTCAGCCAGTTACAAATCCACTGAGTGGTAGCATAGTCAAGACCACATTTTACCAGCTTCTTTACAAGAATATCATGGGGCACCTTGTCAAATGCCTTGCTGAAATCAAGGTAGGCTACATCCACTGCGTTCCCTTCATCTACCAGGCTTGTAATTCTGTCAAAAAACGAGATCAGGTTAGTCTGACATGACTTATTTTTCAGAAATCCATGCTGACTATTGGTGATCACAGCATTCCTTTCTAGGTGCTCACAGACAACATTTGCCCTCCTCCAGTCTGCCGGGACTTTGCCTGTTCTCCAGGAATTCTCAAAGATGACTGCCAGTGGTTCTGAGATCCCATCTGCCAGTTCTTTTAATACTCTTGGATGCAGTTCATCTGGCCCTGGAGACTTGAATACATCTAAACTAGCCAAGTATTCTTGTACTATCTCCTTAGTTATTCTGGGCTGTGTTTCCTTTGCTGAATCATTTGCTCCAAATTCTTCAGGTTGGGCATTGTTTTCTTTATCGGAGAAGACTGAGGCAAAGAAGGCATTGAGGAGTTCAGCCCTTTCTGTGTCCCCTGTTTGCATTTCACCATCTTCTCCTCTGAGTGACCCCACTGTTTCTTTGTTCTTCCTTTTGCTGCGGACATACCCATAAAAACCTTTTTTGTTGCTTTTAACCTCTCTAGCAAGCCTGAGTTCATTCTGTGCATTAGCTTTTCTCACTTTGTGTCTACACGTGCTGGCTATTTGTTTGAATTCCTCTTTGGTGGTTTCCCCCCTTTTCCATTTTTTGTACACATCCATTTTTAATCTTAATTCAGTTAAAAGTTCTTTAGATAGCCACCCTGGCTTCTTTAAGCACCTTCCATGTTTCCATGGGATCTCACCCAGCACTTCCCTAAGTTTTATGAAGTCGGCTTTCTTAAAGTCAAGAAATTGAGTCCTAGTATGCTTGGCTGCTCCTTTCCCCTGTATAGTAAACTTCAGAAGAGCATGATCACTCGCGCCTAATGATCCTTCCACTTCTACCCCACTAACCAGGTCATCAACATTGGTTAGGACCAGATCTAAAATGGCTGTTCCTCTTGTTGCTTCTCCCAATTTCTGGACAATGAAGTTGTCTGCAAGGCCAGTGAGGAATCTGTTTGACCTTATGCTCTTGGCTGAGTTTGACGTCCAACAAATATCCGGGTAATTGAAGTCCCCCATTACTACTATCTCCCTTCCTTTTGCATGCTTGGCCATCTGTTCCAGGAAGGCATCATCTATGTCCTCCGTTTGGCTTGGGGATCTATAGTAAACTCCCACAATGAGGTCTCTGTTATTCTTCTCTCCCTTAATTTTGACCCAAGTGCTCTCACTTTGGCTTTGAGGATCTAAATCTTGGATCTCTTCACAGGTATACACATCCCTGACATATAACGCCACCCCTCCTCCTTTCTTGTCTGGTCTGTTTCTCTGAAATAGATTGTATCCCCCCATTATTACATTCCAATCGTGGGACTTATCCCACCAGGTTTCAGTGATGCCTATTATGTCATATTTAGTTTCATATGATAGCAATGTTCAAATATATAAAAGGATGTCACATAGAGGAGGGAGAAAGGTTGTTTTCTGCTGCTCCAGAGAAGCGGACACGGAGCAATGGATCCAAACTACAAGAAAGAAGATTCCAGCTAAACATTAGGAAGAACTTCCTGACAGTAAGAGCTGTTGGACAGTGGAATTTGCTGCCAAGGAGTGTGGTGGAGTCTCCTACTTTGGAGGTCTTTAAGCAGAGGCTTGACAACCATATGTCAGGAGTGCTCTGATGGTGTTTCCTGCTTGGCAGGGGGTTGGACTCGATGGCCCTTGTGGTCTCTTCCAACTCTATGATTCTATGATTCTAGTATGCAGATGACACCCAGATCTACCTCTCCTTTAAATCAGAACCAGTGAAGGTGGTGAAGGTCCTGTGTGAGTGCCTGGAGGTGGTTGGAGGATGGATGGCGGCTAACAGATTGAGGTTGAATCCAGACAAGACAGGAGTACTGGTTTTGGGGGACAGGGGGCGGGCGGGTGTGGTGGATTCCCTGGTCCTGAATGGGGTAACTGTGCCCCTGAAGGACCAGGTGCGCAGCCTGGGAGTCGTTTTGGACTCACAGCTGTCCATGGAGGCGCAGGTTAATTCTGTGTCCAGGGCAGCTGTCTACCAGCTCCACCTGGTACGCAGGCTAAGACCCTACCTGCCCGCGGACTGTCTCACTAGAGTGTTGCATGCTCTAGTTATCTCCCGCTTGGACTACTGCAACACACTCTACGTGGGGCTACCTTTGAAGGTGACCCTGAAACTGCGATTAATCCAGAATGCGGCAGCTAGACTGGTGCCTGGGAGTGGCCGCCGGGACCACATAACACTGGTTCTGAGAGATCTGCATTGGCTCCCAGTACGTTTCCGAGCATCATTCAAAGTGTTGGTGCTGACCTTTAAAGCCCTAAATGGCCTCGGTCCTGTATACCTGAAGGAGCGTCTCCACCCCCATCGTTCACTGAGATCCAGCTCCGAGGGCCTTCTGGCGGTTCCCTCATTGTGAGAAATAAAGTTACAGGGAACCAGACAGAGGGCCTTCTTGGTAGTGGCGCCCACCCTGTGGAACACCTTCCCTTCAGATGTGAAGGAAATAAGTAGCTATCCTATTTTTAAAAGAAATCTGAAGGCAGCCCTGTTCAGGGAAGTTTTAAATATTTAACGCTGTATTGTTTTTAATACTTGATTGGAAGCCACCCAGAGTGGTTGGGAAACTCAGCCAGATGGGCGGGGTATTAATAATAATAATAATAATAATAATAATAATAATAATAATAATAATAATTATTATTATTATTATTAGTGAGGTTTCTTGGGGTTTCTCAAATTTAGCAGTGTCAGGGGTTCAGGAGCAGAGGCGAGGGCAAGGGAGGAAACAGAGAGTGAGGGGGAGGAGGCAGAAGAAAAGATGAGTGATGACGACGACCCGAGATCTCCGAGTCTTTCCAGTGAATCAGACGATACACAGGAAGGAGCGCCAGTGGCCAGAGCAAGGGGGGAGCTTAGGGGGACACCCCAGGAAGAAGGGTCCAGAGGGGGCTCAGAGAGCAGCAGTTGGAAATCGGGGCCAGCATCACCAACAGAACGCAGTGGAGAGGAAGGGCGCCAGGTACCGAGCTCTGGCAGCTCGCAGCAGGAGGGAGGGCATGAGTCAGGAGTGGCCACACCTCCATCGGGGAGCGAGGGAACGGTCAGGCGGAAAGTGGAAGGTTGGGCGGGCGCGCCAAGTTCAAATACACAGGAAGGTGGCGCAGTAAGCAGCCCGGAAAGGGAGCCAGGTCCTAAAGCCTGACGCAAGGAGACAGAAGGGTCCGGGGGGTCAGCGTCAGAAGCGTCCCGAAAGGAAGAGACCACGGGGGGCAGAGGGACCCAGAGAAGAACGGTCAGGCGGAAAAGGTAGAGTAAGGCTAGGGTACTTAGCTGGTGTACAGGGGGCGGAGACTCAGACGGAGCTTCGCCGGTCTAACCCATAAGACGTAGAGCTGCACGCAGCAGCTTGAGAATGGAAACTGTAACTCAATAAAGACTTTTACAAAGTGACCGCTGGCTAGCGTGATCCTCTGTGAGCTAGGATCTGGAGCAGCTCTGACAAGCAGCTTATCTATATTTTTGGGATATGTGTGTGTGTAAAAAAAAAAAAAAAAAGGTAATGGATCCCTGGATGGTTAAGTCCAGTCAAAGGAGACTATGGGGTGCAGTGCTCATCTCACTTTCAGGCCGAGGGATTCGGCGTTTGTCAGCAGACAGCTTTCCAGGTCATGAGGGCAGCATGACTAAACCGCTTCGGGTATACAGTGGACCACAGCTGTCAACTTTCAGATTTGAAAATAAGGAATCAGCAACCTCAAAAATAAGGGATCAGCAGCCTCACCTGTCCTGGGGACAGTCTACAGGATATCTAACAATCCCGGTGCTGGAATAAAGGAATTTCCCGCAGCAAAAGGGAAGGTCGACAGCTATGCAGATTAAATAAAAAAATTCCTTCCTGCAGCACCTTAAAGACCAACTGTCAGGGGTTCAGGGACAGAGGCACAGGTGAGGGGGGAGACGGAGAGCGATGGGGAAGAAACCCAGGACAGTGAGGAAGAGGATGACAATGACTTGAGGTCTTCCATGAGTCTCTCAAGTGAATCGGAGGATTCCCAGAAGGGGGCGCCCCTGGTCAAGCCAAGGGGGGTCAAAGGGGGGACTTGCCAGGAGCAGGGAAGCAGCAGGGAAACCCCGAGTGGGAGTGGGAGATCGGGGTCGGTTTCCCAGGAGGAACGGAGTGAGAAGGGTGGAGTTCCCAGTGTGACACACGGAGCAGAGCAGGAAGGAGACAGGGGAAGGAGATCGGGGCAGGACGTCCTGCCGGAAGGGGCGGAGAGTAGTACAGGGAGTAGTGTAGCTGTCAAAAGGAAGGTCAGGGGTAGCGAACGCGCACCAAGTTCAAATGTGGAGGCGCGCGAAAATGCAGAGAGCCTGGAGGAGGAGCCTGGCCCCAAAGCACGAAGGAGGGGGGAGCAGGCATCTGAGGAATCCGCGTCAGGGGAAAGCAGGAGGGAAGGAACCCAGGGGGGCAGAAAGACCCTGTGGAAAAGAAAGGACAGGAAGAGGTGGTCTAGCACAAGCCTCTTAAACTGGTGTAGAGGCGGGACCGATTCAGAGGGGACTTCAAACGTCTAGGCTAAGAGACGCGGGGCTGCGCGCCTCGGTTGTGGAACCAATAATGAACAGCAATAAACATCCTTGTATTTAAGAAGAGCTTGGCGTTGGTCTTTTGTGAGCTGAGACCTGAGGCAGCCCTGACAGTAAGTCCCCTCCCAAAAGTACGCAAATTTTTTTTTGCAAAGCTCACGAAGTTTGGCAGCCATGAGTATGGAGCAGCAGATAGCTGAGCTACGCAACGCAGTCTCCCAGCTTACCACGGAGGTAGTGGTCTCCCAGAAGAAGGGGGAAGAAGTGGAAAAGCGGTGCCAAGATCTGCAAGCCAGGTGGGATCATGCATGCCAAGTGGGGTTCCCGGGGGCCAAAGCTGCTGGAGTAGCACTGGGCAGAAGGGGAGGCAACTTGGTAGCTCACTTCGACGGGAACCTGAAGCAGTACCCCAGTTTTCGAGCAGACGTAGAATATGCGTTGCATTTGCTTCGCGACGACTTTAAAGATGAAGAGGAGAAAGTGGGTTTCATTGTGTCCCACTTGCATGGGGAAGCGAGGGCTTGGCTGCGCAATCTGTGGCGCGAGGATTGCCCTGCTCGAAGGGACTCTGATGAATTTATCAAATGCATGGACGCTTGCTTCCAGTCTAGCGTGGATGTGGATGTAGCTCGCCAACAGATGCATGGTTTAAGGCAAGGCAAGGCTTCAGTACGTCAGTACCATGCTCGCTTTTTCGCCTTGCTGAATGTACTGGGATGGCAGAAAGACTCCCTGGCAGTAAGAGACTTGTTTTGGGAGGGGCTCTCTGGCCCTGTAAAAGATGAACTGGCAAGGGGGGACAGACCTCAAACCCTAGCAGAAGTGGTGCAGCGGGTGCTCGCCATTGGAGTACGCCACGAAGAACGCCCTTGGCGCAATGAGGAGGGTAGCCAGCTTCACGCACCGTCTAGAGAGCCTCCTTTCTTTCCCAAGGATCTAGGACGTACGCGTCCCTCTCCTCAGTTGCAGGCAGGGGAGGAGCCAATGGAACTGGCTGGTGCAAAGGCTCAGTCAGCTGCCAGAGCCCCAGCGTCCGGAGCAGTCAAGGCGAAGCCTCCTAGAGGGAACAGGAAGTGTTACATCTGTGACAGTGCGATGCACATGGCCAAAGAGTGTCCCCAGAGGCTCCAAAAGCACACTGCAGCTTTAGCAACAGTAACTGCAGCAGCACAACATGAAGAGCACTTTCAGGGAAACGGGAATGCCTGGCTGGAAGCAGAAATGCTGGGACACAGCCAGGCGAGTCAATAAGGCAGTCCCCAGCGCTTTTGCAGCATACAGACCCCCTGCCACCCAAGCCAGTGGTGCAACTCACTGCAACTCTCCAGCTGCCTGATGGACGCACCCTGGAAGTTCCCATTACAATTGACAGTGGAAGCAACGCAGACTTCGTGGGGGTGCATTTCGTCAAGCAGCATCGCATAGAGCTCCTACCAGCCACGCTGCCATTGGACGTAGTCACAGTGGATGGCAGGAAGCTGCTGGGTGGGCAGGTGGTACAACAGACGCCACCCATGGTAATGCAGATTGGCAATCACCGAGAAGTCATCAGTTTCAATGTCACCCACCTGTCAGACACGCCGGTAGTGTTAGGCATGAGTTGGCTGGAAAGGCACAGCCCAACCATGGCGTGGTACCAGCGGCAGCTCACATTCAGCTCGTCCTATTGCGCGCAGCATTGCATCCAGATCGCTCAGGAGGAGGAAGGTCAGGAGGAGGGGCAGCATCTACGTCTCAGCATGGCGCAAGCAGTACCCCTCAAGTACAAGGGGTTTTTGGAGGTTTTCTGCGAAAAGGAGGCAGACCAGTTGCCACCTCACCGGCCCTACGATTGCGCTATTGACCTCTTGCCAGGGACAACGCTGCCGCCTGTGAAGCTGTATTCCATGTCCGAGGAGGAGCTGCAGGAGCTCAGGGAGTTCATAGATCATAACCTGCAGCGGGGATTCATCCGAGAATCAAAGGCTGTAGGGGGCAGTCCTGTGTTTTTTGTGAAGAAGAAGGACACGCCCCAAAAAAGGCTGATCGTAGACTTCAGATTCATAAACTCGAAAACAAAGCCCGCGGCCTTTCCCATGCCCAAGATTGACGACCTGCTTGCGATGGTGCGGAGAGGGAAGATCTTCACCAAGTTGGATCTCCGCGGAGTTTACAATCTCATACGCGTGCGAGAGGGTGATGAGTGGAAGACGGCCATGTTCATGCCGTTGGGCACCTACGAATACAGAGTTATGCCGTTTGGTCTCCAAAATGGCTCCCACTATTTCCAAGCTTATATGCACCACGTGCTAGCGGGACTCCTCTACAAGAAGTGCGTCTGCTTCTTGGATGACATCCTGACCCTAACCCTAACCCTAACCCTAACCCTAACCCTATCCCTAACCCTAACCCTAACCCTGAACCCTAACCCTAACCCTAACCCCAAACCCAAACCCAACCCTAACTCTAACCCTAACCGTAACCCTAACCTTAACCCTAACCCTAACCCTAACCCTAACCCTAACCGTAAATCTAACCCTAACCCTAACCCCAACCCTAACCCTAACCCTAACCCTAACCCTAACCTTAACCCTAACCCTATCCCTAACCCTCCACCTAACACCAACCCTAATCCTAATCCCAACCCCAACCATAACCATAAATCTAACCCTAACCCTCACCCTAACCCTAATCCCACACTAACCCCAAACCCAACCCTAACCCTAACCCTAACCCTAACACTAACACTAACCCTCCCCCTAACAGCAACCCTAACCCTAACCCCAACCCCAACCCTAACCGTAAATCTAACCCTAACCCTAACCCCAACCCCAACCCGAACCCTAACCCTAACCCTAACCCTAACCCTAACCCTAACCCTAACCCTAACCCTAAACCTAACCTTAACGCTAACCCTAACCCTAACCCTAACCCCACCCTAACCCCAAACCCAACCCTAACCCTAACCCTCCACCTAACACCAACACTAACCCTAATCCCAACCCCAACCATAACCATAAATCTAACCCTAACCCTCACCCTAACCCCACACTAACCCCAAACCCAACCCTAACCCTTACCCTAACCCTAACCTTAACCCTAACACTAACACTAACACTAACCCTCCCCTTACACCAACCCTAACCCTAACCCCAACCCCAACCCTAACTGTAAATCTAACCCTAACTCTAACCCCAACCCTAACCCTAACCCTAACCCAAACCCCAACCCCAACCCCAACCCCAAACCTAACCCTAACCCTAACCCTCCTAACCCTAACCCTAACCCTCCTAACCCTAACCCTAAACCTAAACTTAACCCTAACCCTAACCCTAACCCTAACCCTAACCCTAACCCTAACCCTAACCCTAAGCCTAAGCCTAAGCCTAAGCATAAGCATAAGCCTAAGCCTAAGCCTAAACCTAACCTTAACTCTAACCCTAACCCTAACCCTAACGGAAACGCTAAACCTAACCCTAACTCTAACCCTAACTCTAACCCTAACCCTAACCCTAACCCTAACCCTAACCCTAACCCCGAACTGACCCTAACCCTAACCCAAAACCTAACCCTATCCCTATCCCTATCACTAACCCCAACCCTAACCCTAACCCTAACCCTAACCCTAACCCTAACCCTAACCCTAGCCCTGACCCTGACCCTAACCCTAACCCTAACCCTAACCCTAACCCTAAACATATCCCTAACCCTAACCGTAACTGTATCCGTAACCGTAACCGTAACCGTAAACCTAACCCTAACCGTAATCCCAACACTAACCCTAATCCTAACCCTAACGCAAAACCTGACCCTAACCCTAACCCTAACCCTAAACACAACCCTAACCCTAACCCTAAGCTCAACCCTAACCCTAACCCTAACCCTAACCGCAACGCTAATCCTAACCCTAACCCTAACCTTAACCCTAACCCTAACCCCACCCCAACCCTAACCATAACCCTAACCCTAACCCTAACCCTAACCCTAAACCTAACCCTAACCCTAACCCCACCCTAACCCTAACCCTAACCCTAACTCTAACTCTAACTCTAACTCTAACTCTAACTCTAACTCTAACCCTAACCCTAACCCTAACCCTAACCCTAACCCTAACCATAACCCCACCCTAACCCCAAACCCAACCCTAACCCTAACCCTAACACCAACCCTAACCCTAACCCCAACCCCAACCCTAACCGTAAATCTAACCCTAACCCTAACCCTAATCCTAACCCTAACCCTAACCCTAACCCCAACCCTAACTCTA
>NC_138749.1:66597053-66604553 GCF_965113315.1 Podarcis vaucheri | reverse complement strand
GTTATGAGTAAACAACTGATGACCTTGAATTCTGAAACAAGTAGTTCTGCTGAATGTAATGAGGACTTGAGTGAGAAAGAACCCACAGCTGAATTCGAAATAATAAACAAAGAAGAGGAGAAGACAAAACAAGAAAGAGAACAAGTTAAATGGGAAAATACTAACCAGAAGCCGACATCTGGAGAACACAAGCAAGGAGACTATTGGATTAAATCCATTTTAAGCCTACGAAAGATACAGAAGACGAAAGTGGAGGCCCCGGGAGTTTATGGAATTCAGGAACTTGAAATAAAGAAGTACAATTGGGGCCTCCACATAGACTTTGATTTTGATTATCATCAAGACTCAGGCCTTGTGGAAATTCTTCAACAGTTGTCTTTAAATATGGGAAGAGACTATGGACTGATTGGATTGATTGTGAAGGAACTCTTTCGAGACTCGATGACCGACAAAAAGGACTACCAACAAAACCGGCGGAGAGGGACTGAAAGAGATTTGAGAGCCTCGGACGTTCGGAACCCAGGCTAAAAACTGTTATTTTGGACATGTCTTGGGAAAGGACGCAAACCGGGGACGGGAGGGAGGGAAGCATTTAAATTCAAACAACACTCAAGACCAGGGGGTTTAGATAATAAGAAAATTATTCAAGAAAAAATGAGAAATCGAGGGAAGAGAATTGGGGTCCAACTTAGGGAAAATTTATTTTTGTTTTTCTTTATAAAAGGATTAATATTAAGATGGAAAAGGAAATGCCAACTTGCTGACATAATTTTGGGAATAGGGAGGCAAGGGTGGGGGTGGGGGGAAGTCAAGGACTAGGGTTAGAAAATAAGATGTTAGGAAATTGTACATGTTTGTCGTCTTTTATGTTTGTTTTGGTGTTCTGTGTTTTGTTTTTGTCTATATAAAATGTGAAAACCCAATAATTTTTTTTTTAAAAAAAAATAAACCTAAGCCTAACCTTAACCCTAACCCTAACCCTAACCCTAACCCTAACCCTAACCCTAACCCTAACGGAAACGCTAAACCTAACCCTAACTCTAACCCTAACTCTAACCCTAACCCTAACCGTAACCCTAACCCTAACCCTAACCCTAACCCTAACCCCGAACTAACCCTAACCCTAACCCAAAACCTAACCCTATCCCTATCCCTATCCCTAACCCCAACCCTAACCCTAACCCTAACCCTAACCCTAACCCTAGCCCTGACCCTGACCCTAACCCTAACCCTAACCCTAACCCTAACCCTAACCCTAACCCTAACTGTATCCGTAACCGTAACCGTAACCGTAACCGTAACCGTAAACCTAACCCTAACCGTAACCCGAACACTAACCTTAATCCTAACCCTAACCCTAAACCTGACCCTAACCCTAACCCTAAACACAACCTTAACCCTAAGCCCAACCCTAAACCTAACCCTAATCCTAACCCTAACCCTAACCCTAACCCTAACCCTAACCGCAACGCTAATCCTAACCCTAACCCTAACCTTAACCCTAACCTTAACCCTAACCCTAACCCCACCCTAACCCTAACCCTAACCCTAACCCTAACTCTAACCCTAACCCTAACCCTAACCCTAACCCTAACCATAACCCCACCCTAACCCCTAACCCAACCCTAAACCTAACCATAACCCTAACCCTAAACCTAACCCTAATCCTAACCCTAACCCTAACCCTAACCCTAACCCTAACCGCAACGCTAATCCTAACCCTAACCCTAACCCTAACCTTAACCCTAACCCTAACCCTAACCCTAACCCTAACCCCACCCTAACCCTAACCCTAACCCTAACCATAACCCTAACTCTAACCCTAACCCTAACCCCACCCTAACCCTAACCGTAACCCTAACCCTAACCCTAACTCTAACTCTAACTCTAACCCTAACCCTAACCCTAACCATAACCCCACCCTAACCCCAAACCCAACCCTAACCCTAACCCTAACCCTAACACCAACCCTGACCCTAACCCTAACCCCAACCCCAACCTTAACCGTAACTCTAACCCTAAGCCTAACCCTAATCCTAACCCTAACCCTAACCCTAACCCCAACCCTAACTCTAACCATAAACCTAACCCTAACCCTAAACCTAACCCTAACCCTAACCCTAACCCTAACAGAAACGCTAAACCGAACCGTAACTCTAACCCTAACCCAACCCCTAACCCTAACCCTAACCCTAACCCTAACCCTATCCCCAGGCCTAACCCTAACCCTCACAGTAACCCTAACCCTAACCATAACCCTCACCCTCACCCTAACCGTCAACCTAACCCTAACCCTAACCCTTACCCTAACCCTAAAACTAACCCTAACCGAAACGCTAGTCCATTGTAGGGGTGGAGTTAGAGTTAGAGTTAGTATTAGGGTTGGGGTTAGGGTAAGGGTTAGGGTTTGGGTTAGGGTTAGGGCTAGGGTTAGGGTAAGGGTTAGGGTTAGGGTTAGGATTGGGGTTAGAGTTAGGGGTAGGGTTAGTGTCAGGGTTACTTCCAGATCCTAGCTCACAGAGGATCACGCTAGCCAGCGATCGTTAAATAAAAGTCTTTATTGAGTTACAGTCTCCATTCTCGAGCTGCTGCGTGCAACCCTACGTCTTATGCTTAGATCGGCGAAGCTCCGTCTGAGTCTCCGCCCCTTGCGCACCAACTTAATATCCTAGCCCTGCTCCACCTTTTCCGCCTGACAGTTCTCCTCTGGGTCCCTCTGCCCCCCTGGGTCTCTTCCTTCCGGGATTCTTCTGACGCTGACCCCCCTGACTCCCCTGTCTCCTTGCGCCGGGCTTTAGGACCTGGCTCCCTTTCCGGGCTGCCTACTGCGCCACCTTCCTGTGCATTTGAACTTGGCGCGCGCGCCCAACCTTCCACTTTCCGTCTAACCGTCACTTCGCTCCCCGATGAAGGTGTGGCCACTCCTGACTCGTGCCCTCCCTCCTGTTGCAAGCTGCCAGCGCTTGATCCCTGGCGCTCTTCCTCTTTCCTACTCTCTGGCGGTGACGCTGGTCCCGATCTCCAACTGCTCCCCTCTGAGTCCCCTCTGGCTCTATCTTCCTGGGGTGTCCCCCTAGTCTCCCCCCTTGCCCTGGCCACTGGTGCTCCTTTTTGTGAATCTTCTGATTCACTGGAAAGACTCGGGGATCTCGGGTCGTCGTCATCACTCATCCTTTCTTCTGCCTCCTCCCCCTCGCTCTCTCTTTCCTCCCTTGCCCTCGCCTCTGCTCCTGAACCCCTGACAGTTAGGGTTAGGGTTAGGGTTAGGGTTAGGGTTAGGGTTAGGGTTAGGGTTAGGGTTAGGGTTACGGTTAGGGTAAGGGTAAGGGTAAGGGTAAGGGTTAGGGTTAGGGTTAGGGTTAGGGTTAGGGTTAGGGTTAGGGTTGGGGTTAGGGTAAGGGTTAGGGTTTGGGTTAGGGTTAGGGTAAGTGTTAGGGTTAGGGTTAGGGTTACCGTTACGGTTACGGTAAGGGTAAGGGTAAGGGTTAGGGTTAGGGTTAGGGTTAGGGTTAGGGTTAGGGTTAAGGTTAGGTTAAGGTTTAGGGTTAGGGTTAGGGTTAGGGTTAGGGTTAGGGTTAGGGTTAGAATTAGAGTTAGAGTTAGGGTTAGAGTTAGGGTTCGGTTTAGCGTTTCGGTTAGGTTTAGGCTTGGGGTTAAGGTTAGGATTAGGATTAGGGTTAGGGTTAGGGTTAGGGTTAAGGTTAGGGTTAAAGTTGCGGTTAGGGTTGGGGTTAGGGTAAGGGTTAGGGTCAGGGTTAGGGTTAGGGTTAGGGTTAGGGTTAGGGTTAGGGTTGGGGTTAGGGTTAGGGTTAGGGTTAGGGTTAGGGTTGGGGTTGGGGTTACAGTTACGGTTACGGTGAGGGTTAGGGTTAGGGTTAGGGTTAGGGTTAAGGTTACGGTTACGGTTACGTTACGGTTAGGTTTAGGGTTAGGGTTAGGGTTAGGGTTAGGGTTACGGTTAGGGTTACGGTTAGGGTTAGGGTAACCCTAACCCTAACCCCAACCCCGAACCTAAACGAAAAGCTAATCCTAACCCTAACCCTAACCCCAATCCTAACCCTACCCTAACCCTAACCCTAACCCTAACAGTAACCGTAACCCTAACCCTAACCCTAACCCTAACCCTAACCTTAACGCTAACCCTAACCCTAACCCTAACCCCACCCTAACCCTAAACCTAACCTTAACCTTAACCCTAACCCTAACCCTAACCCTAACCCTAACCCTAACCCTAACCCTAACCCTAACCCTAAACCTAAACCTAAACCTAACCTTAACACTAACCCTAACCCTAACCCTAACCCTAACCCTAACCCTAACCTTAACCCTATCCCTATCCCTAACCCTAACCCTAACCCTCCACCTAACACCAACCCTAACCCTAATCCCAACCCCAACCATAACCATAAATCTAACCCTAACCCTCACCCTCACCCTAACCCCACACTAACCCCAAACCCAACCCTAACCCTTACCCTAACCCTAACCGTAACCCTAACACTAACCCTAACACTAACCCTCCCCTAACACCAACCCTAACCCTAACCCCAACCCCAACCCTAACTGTAAATCTAACCCTAACCCTAACCCCAACCCTAACCCTAACCCTAACCCTAACCCTAAACCAAACGCCAACCCCAACCCCAACCCCAACCCCAAACCTAACCCTAACCCTAACCCTAACCCTAACCCTAACCTTAACTCTAACCCTAACCCTAACCATAACCCTAACGGAAACGCTAAATCTAACCCTAACTCTAACCCTAACCCTAACCCTAACCCTAACCCCGAACCGACCCTAACCCTAACCCAAAACCTATCCCTATCCCTATCCCTAACCCTAACCCTAACCCAAGCCCTGACTCTGACCCTAACCCTAACCCTAACCCTAACCGTAACTGTATCCGTAACCGTAACCGTAAACCTAAACCTAACCGTAGCCCTAACCCTAACCGTAACCCCAACACTAACCCTAATCCTAACCCTAACCCTAAACCTGACCCTAACCCTAACCCTAACCCTAAACACAACCCTAACCCTAACCCTAAGCCCAACCCTAAACTTAACCCTAACCCTAACCCTAACCCCACCCTAACGCTAACCCTAACCCTAACCCTAACCCTAACCCCACCATAACCCTAACCCTAACCCTAACTCTAACCCTAACCCTAACCGTAACTGTATCCGTAACCGTAACCGTAACCGTAACCGTAAACCTAAACCTAAACGTAGCCCTAACCCTAACCCTAACCGTAACCCCAACACTAACCCTAATCCTAACCCTAACCCTAAACCTGACCCTAACCCTAACCCTAACCCTAAACAGGAGCTCTTCTTGGAAGCAACAGAGCACACCGTCCCCACCAAGGGGGAGACAGGGGACTCCCCTGAGAAGGAGGCTTGTTCACCAACACAGGAGCCAGATATATGGAGAAACGTGACTCAAAGAAGTAGGAGGCCCAGGGTTCACTCTGATTGTTTAGAAATACACAATCGCTTTGAGGTCCTCTCCCCTAGCATGGAAGACGAAGAGCAGACTCCATTTGAGGATCTCTCCCTCATTACAGTCGATCAGGTATATGAAGACGAGCAGCAAAGTCAGTCCTCAGGGAATGTGCAGGTGACCTTGGAACGGACAGCTCACGGAAGAACCCCGACCAAACCTAAGAGGAGGCGTGTAGTGGTGATAGGGGATTCCCTACTGAGGGGAACAGAAGCAGTGATCTGTGGGCCTGACAAGATGTCTCGGGAAGTGTGCTGTCTCCCCGGGGCTAAGATCCAAGATGTAACTGAACGACTGCAAGGAATCATAAAACCCACTGACGAATACCCCTTCCTCTTGGTTCATGTGGGAACCAATGACACTGCAAGCAATAGCCTCCAGAAGATCAAAAGAGACTACGAGGCTCTCGGCAGGAAATTGAAGCAACTAAATGCACAAATTGTCATCTCGTCTGTCCTCCCAGTTGAACGACGTGGCCCAGGGAGAGAGGGGAAAATAGTGGAAGTGAACAGCTGGCTTCGCAAATGGTGTAAACAGGAACGGTTTGGATTCTTAGATCACGGACTGCAGTTTCTTGAAGATGGACTTCTGGCAAGTGATGGGCTGCACCTCACAACGGTTGGGAGAAATGTTTTTGCCAAAAATCTCAGAAACCTCATCAGGAGGGCTTTAAACTGACTAATGTGGGGGAGGGAGACAGTGCTCCTGAAGGTAGGAGTCTATCAATTAATGAAGATGATCATCCAAATGTCATAGACCAAATGGAGCAAACAGCACGCGGACCTAGTGGTGGGAGGAAAAAATCCTTAAATAAGAGACACGGGGGAATGATTAATGGACTTCAATGTCTCTACACTAATGCGCAAAGCATGGGAAATAAACAAGATGAGCTTGAGCTCTTGGTACAGCAAACTAAATATGACATAATAGGCATCACTGAAACCTGGTGGGATAAGTCCCACGATTGGAATGTAATAATGGGGGGATACAATCTATTTCAGAGAAACAGACCAGACAAGAAAGGAGGAGGAGTGGCGTTATATGTCAGGGATGTGTATACCTGTGAAGAGATCCAAGATTTAGAACCTCAAAGCCAAAGTGAGAGCATTTGGGTCAAAATTAAGGGAGAGAAGAATAACAGAGACCTCATTGTGGGAGTTTACTATAGATCCCCAAGCCAAACGGAGGACATAGATGATGCCTTCCTGGAACAGATGGCCAAGCATGCAAAAGGAAGGGAGATAGTAGTAATGGGGGACTTCAATTACCCGGATATTTGTTGGACGTCAAACTCAGCCAAGAGCATAAGGTCAAACAGATTCCTCACTGGCCTTGCAGACAACTTCATTGTCCAGAAAGTGGGAGAAGCAACAAGAGGAACAGCCATTTTAGATCTGGTCCTAACCAATGTTGATGACCTGGTTAGTGGGGTAGATGTGGAAGGATCATTAGGCACGAGTGATCATGCTCTTCTGAAGTTTACTATACAGCGGAAAGGAGCAGCCAAGCATACTAGGACTCAATTTCTTGACTTTAAGAAAGCCGACTTCATAAAACTTAGGGAAGTGCTGGGTGAGATCCCATGGACAGCAATACTAAAAGGAAAGGGAGTTCATGATGGCTGGGAGTTTGTTAAGAGGGAGATAGTAAAAGCACAACGACAGGCAATACCAATGAGACGGAAACGTGGAAGGTGCCTAAAGAAGCCAGGGTGGCTATCTAAAGAACTTTTAACTGAATTAAGATTAAAAAAGGATGTGTACAAAAAATGGAAAAGGGGGGAAACCACCAAAGAGGAATTCAAACAAATAGCCAGCACGTGTAGACACAAAGTCAGAAAAGCTAAAGCACAGAATGAACTCAGGCTTGCTAGAGAGGTTAAAAGCAACAAAAAAGGCTTTTATGGGTATGTTCGTAGCAAAAGGAAGAACAAAGAAACAGTGGGGTCACTCAGAGGAGAAGATGGTGAAATGCAAACAGGGGACACAGAAAGGGCT
>NC_138749.1:66582053-66589553 GCF_965113315.1 Podarcis vaucheri | reverse complement strand
TCCCAACCCCAACCTTAACCGTAAATATAACCCTAACCCTAACCCTAATCCTAACCCTAACCCTAACCCCAACCCTAACTCTAACCATAAACCTAACCCTAACCCTAACCCTAACCCTAACCCTAACCCTAACCCTAACCCTAACCCTAACAGAAACGCTAAACCGAACCGTAACTCTAACCCTAACCCAACCCCTAACCCTAACCCTAACCCTATCCCCAGGCCTAACCCTAACCCTCACAGTAACCCTAACCCTAACCCTCACCCTCACCCTAACCGTCAACCTAACCCTAACCCTTACCCTAACCCTAAAACTAACCCTAACCGAAACGCTAGTTCATTGTAGGGGTAGAGTTAGAGTTAGAGTTAGTATTAGGGTTGGGGTTAGGGTAAGGGTTAGGGTTAGGGTTTGGGTTAGGGTTAGGGTTAGGGTTAGGGTAAGTGTTAGGGTTAGGGTTGGGGTTAGAGTTAGGGGTAGGGTTAGGGTTAGGGTTAGGGTTAGGGTTACGGTTAGGGTAAGGGTAAGGGTAAGGGTAAGGGTAAGGGTTAGGGTTAGGGTTAGGGTTAGGGTTAGGGTTAGGGTTAGGGTTAGGGTTAGGGTAAGGGTTAGGGTTAGGGTTTGGGTTAGGGTTAGGGTTAGGGTAAGTGTTAGGGTTAGGGTTAGGGTTACGGTTACGGTTATTGTTAGGGTAAGGGTTAGGGTTAGGGTTAGGGTTAAGGTTAGGTTAAGGTTTAGGTTTAGGGTTAGGGTTAGGGTTAGGGTTAGGGTTAGGGTTAGGGTTAGGGTTAGGGTTAGGGTTAGGGTTAGAATTAGAGTTAGAGTTAGGGTTAGAGTTAGGGTTCGGTTTAGCGTTTCGGTTAGGTTTAGGCTTGGGGTTAAGGTTAGGATTAGGGTTAGGGTTAGGGTTAAGGTTAGGGTTAGGGTTGCGGTTAGGGTTGGGGTTAGGGTAAGGGTTAGGGTTAGGGTCAGGTTTAGGGTTAGGGTTAGGGTTAGGGTTAGGGTTAGGGTTAGGGTTGGGGTTAGGGTTAGGGTTAGGGTTAGGGTTGGGGTTGGGGTTACAGTTACGGTTACGGTGAGGGTTAGGGTTAGGGTTAGGGTTACTGTCAGGGGTTCAGGAGCAGAGGCGAGGGCAAGGGAGGAAACAGAGAGCGAGGGGGAGGAGGCAGAAGAAAGGATGAGTGACGACGACGACCCGAGATCTCCGAGTCTGTCCAGTGAATCAGAAGATTCACAAAGAGGAGCACCAGTGGCAAGGGCAAGGGGGGAGACTAGGGGGACACCCCAGGAAGAAAGAGCCAGAGGGGACTCAGAGGGGAGCAGTTGGAGATCGGGACCTACGTCACCGCCAGAGAGTAGGGAAGAGGAAGAGCGCCTGGGAACTAGCGCTGGCAGCTCACAACAGGAGGGAGGGCACGAGTCAGGAGTGGCCACACCTTCATCGGGGAGCGAAGTGACGGTTAGACGGAAAGTGGAAGGTTGGGCGCGCGCGCCAAGTTCAAATGCACAGGAAGGTGGCGCAGTAGGCAGCCCGGAAAGAGAGCCAGGTCCTAAAGCCCGGCGCAAGGAGACAGGGGAGTCAGGGGGGTCAGCGTCAGAAGAATCCCGGAAGGGAGAGACCCAGGGGGGCAGAGGGACCCAGAGGAGAACTGTCAGGCGGAAAAGGTGGAGCAGGGCTAGGATATTAAGTTGGTGCGCAAGGGGCGGAGACTCAGAAGGAGCTTCGCCGACCTAAGCATAAGGCGTAGGGTTGCACGCAGCAGCTCAAGAATGGAGACTGTAACTCAATAAAGACTTTTAATCAACAACCGCTGGCTAGCGTGATCCTCTGTGAGCTAGGATCTGGAAGTAACCCTGACAGTAAGCTCCTTCTCTTCAAATTGTGGACATCCACGACCTCGCGGAGAGGAGGGAAAGCGGGTGCCTACAAGAAAGCTCACGAACGGTAGACAATATGACGGCCGAACAGCAAATAACGGAACTCAGAGACGCGGTTTCACGACTGACTGCCGAGGCGGTGGCGTCCAGGAAGAGAGAGGAGGACGCAGCGGCCGCCTACAGGGATCTCCAGGTCAGGTTGGACGTGCTTACGAAGCAGGGGCAACAGACACCCAAATCAGAGGGGATTGGGTTGGGGAGACGCACAGGCAGTCTGGTCTCGCACTTCGATGGGAATTTGCAACAGTACCCCAATTTTAGAGCAGACGTAATGTGTGCACTACAACTACTGCACAAAGACTTTAGAGATGAACAAGAGAAAGTGGGGTTCATCATGTCCCATTTGCATGGAGACGCTAAAGCATGGCTGCGCAATTTGTGGAGGGATAAGGATCCTGCGCTCCAAAATGCGGACGCCTTTATTAAAGCGATGGATGGCTGTTTTTTATCAAGCATTGACGTGGATCTTGCCCGAAGGGAGGTGCACGGACTAAGACAAGGGAGGGCCAGCGTACGGCAATATCATGCCCGCTTTTTCGCTTTGGTCAGTGCCCTGGAATGGGACAGAGATTCGGCTCCCGTCAGAGACCTTTTTTGGGAGGGCTTGAACAGCTCGGTGAAAGATGAGATTGCGAGGGGGGAGAGACCCCGGACCACGCAGGAGATCGTTCAGAGGGCGCTGGCGGTGGGAGTGCGGCTGGAAGAACGTCCGTGGAGCAGGGACGAAGGGCGCAGCGGGCGCGAACCAGCCAGGGGCTCCTCCTTCCTTCCCAGAGAAGCAGCGCGTGCGCAATCCACGCCCCCAACAGGGGGAGGGGTGGAACCGATGGAGGTTGGGAGTGCAAGGGCTCAGTCAGCAGCCAGAGCCCTAGCACCGGCAGCAGTGAAAGTGAAGCCTCCTAGAGGGAACAGGAAGTGTTACATCTGCGAGGATCCAGGCCATTTGGCGAAAGAGTGTCCCCGGAGGCTCCACAAGCACACTGCAGCCTCAGCAATGGTGACTGCAGCAACGCAGCAAGGAGAACCACAGCAGGGAAACGACGATGTCTGGCTGGAAGAGGAGGCACTGGGGCCCAGCCAGACGTGTCAGTGAAGCAGTCCCCAGAGATTTTACCGCCCATGGACCCCCTCCCGCCCAAGCCAGTAGTGAGGCTCACCGCATCGCTCCAGCTACCCAATGGAATCACCATGGACGTGCCAATCACCGTCGACTCGGGAAGCAATGCAGACTTCATAGGGCAGGACTTTGTCGACCGGCACGCTATACAGTTGCTGCCTGCCGCGCTGCCACTGCAGGTTGTCACGGTGGATGGCAGGGAGCTGTTAGGGGGGCAAGTGGTGAAGCAGACGCCACCTATGGTGCTGCGGCTTGGAAATCACAAGGAGATTATCAGCTTCAACGTCACTCAACTCTCAGACACGCCTATTGTATTGGGCATGAGTTGGCTGGACAAGCACAGCCCGGCGCTGGCTTGGTACCAGAGGCAGCTGACCTTCGGTTCTTCCTTTTGTGCTGAACACTGCATCATGCCCCGGCAGGAAGGGGAGCAAGAGGAGTCACAGCTGCTGCTCGGCACGCTGCAAGCGATTCCCCACAAGTACGCAGAATTTTTGGAGGTTTTCTGCAAGAAGGAGGCAGACAAGCTACCCCCCCACAGACCATATGACTGCAAGATTGACCTGCTGCCGGGGGCGGCGCTGCCCAAAGGGAAGCTGTATTCCATGTCTGAAGACGAACTGCAGGAACTCAAGGAGTTCATTGATCATAATTTGAAACGCGGTTTCATCCGAGAGTCCCAGGCAGCGGGGGGCAGTCCTGTATTCTTTGTGAAGAAGCGAGACACGCCCCAGAAAAGGCTCGTGGTGGACTACCGCATTTTGAACAGTGTCACCAAGCCGTCGGACTTCCCCATGCCCCGAATCGACGACCTCCTCGCGAAAGTACGCAAGGGCAGCGTGTTCACCAAGTTGGACCTGCGAGGGGCGTACAACCTGATTCGCATGCGGGAAGGAGATGAGTGGAAGACAGCCATGTTCACACCCCTGGGCACCTACGAATATAGAGTTATGCCTTTTGGATTGCAAAATGGCTCCCACGTTTTTCAAGCTTTCATGCATCACGTGTTGGCGGGGCTCCTCTACAAGACGTGCGTCTGTTTCTTGGATGACATCCTGATCTTTTCGGAATCGCAGCAGGAGCATGACAGACACGTCAGGGAAGTGCTGAGCAGGCTCCAGCAACATAGGCTTTACGCCAAGCTGGAGAAGTGCCAATTCGACGTGACGGAGGTGGATTTCCTGGGATACAGGTTGTCTGACAAGGGGCTCGCCATGGACAGCGCCAAGGTTCGAGCGGTGTTGGATTGGAAAAGCCCACGCAACCGGAAGGAGGTCCAACGATTTGTCGGCTTCGCGAACTTCTATCGCAAGTTCATCAAAGGCTTCGCTATGCAGACTGCAGCCATTACAGACACGCTCAGTTCCAAGAAAAAGAAGTTCATCTGGACAGCGCAGGCGGAGCAGTCCTTTCAGGCACTCAAGCGTCTTTTCGCCTCGGAGGAACAGCTGCTTCATGTCGATCCTAGCAGGCCGATGAGAGTTGAAACAGACGCCTCGGACAGGGCCGTCGGAGCAGTCCTGCTGCAGAAGGACCCGCAGGGGGTTTGGAGGCCCGGAGCGTTTTACTCCAGGAAGCTCAGCAAGTCCGAACAGAATTACACCATCTGGGACAGGGAGTTGCTGGCTATTCATGCAGCGTTCAAAGCATGGAGGCACTTCCTGATTGGAGCCAAGCACACGGTGCAGGTCTGCACGGACCACAAGAATCTGGAGCACTGGCGCACGGCACAGTTCCTGAACCAGAGGCAGATACGTTGGGCTGAGTTCTTTGCGAATTTCGACTTCCGAATAGAGTATGTCCCGGGGGACACCAACATCATGGCGGACGCGCTATCCCGTAAGCCACAGTATCTGGAGGACGCCACGCCAGCGGCCGCCATGCACATCTTCGCGCCAACAGTGTGGGCGTGCGCTGCGGCGACAGTGGACCTGGAGGCGGTGCGACGAGCGTTGCAGAATGACTCTTTCGCGCAAGCAAAGATGGCTGAGATGCGAAGGGGCACGGCAGCGACCAACGGGTTCCAGCTGAGAGATGGATTGCTCATCCGCAAAGGGGCCATCTACGTGCCGGGAGACGAACTTCGCGCCAAGGTACTGCATCAGCTGCACGACGCGCCCACTGCCGGGCACTTTGGCAAGGAGAAGACGGTGGAATTAGTCGCCAGGGATTTCTGGTGGCCCGGAATGAGAGGGGAGGTCGCGGACTACGTGGCGAGGTGCGACACCTGCCAGAGGGCCAAACCAGTGCACAGACCGCCGGCCGGACTGTTGGAACCGCTGCAAACTCCGGTCGAGCCATGGGAGAGAGTCGCCCTGGACTTCGTCACGGATCTGCCCAGCTCGAGGGGCAAGACGGCCGTGCTGGTGGTGGTGGACTTGTTCTCCAAGATGGCGCATTTCATCCCGTGTGCGAAGGTGGCCACGGCGGAACAAACCGCCAAACTGTTCATAGACCACGTGTTCAAGGTTCACGGTCTGCCACGGTCTATTCTGTCCGACCGCGGGCGGCAGTTCATCTCGAACTTCTGGCAGAAGCTGATGGGCTTCCTAAACGTCAAGATCAACCTGGCGTCGGCGAGACACCCGCAGACCAACGGGCAAGCGGAGCGGGTCAATGCCATCATGCAGCAGTACCTGAGATGCTATGCGAATCAACAGCCTGCGACGTGGGTGGATTACCTGCCGCTCGCCGAGTTCGCCTACAACAACACGAAGCACGTGTCCACGGGGGTCACGCCGTTCTTCGCCAACAACGGGAGGCACCCCAGAACCTTCCCGGGACTGGAAAGACTGGTGGAGGGGGAGCCGCAGACAGCAGATGCGTTCGCGTCGGAGTTGCAAGAGGTTCACGATCAGCTGCGGCGGCACCTGGAGCTGGCCAAACACGCATACAAGGTGCAGGCAGACAAACACAGAAGGGTTGGCGAAGAGATCCAGGTGGGAGACTGGGTCTGGTTAGCAGCCCACGCAGTGCCGGCCAGGTCGTTGGCCAAGAAGAAACTAGGGCATAAGCAACTGGGGCCCTACCAAGTCGAAGAGCAGGTCAACCCGGTGGCTTTCAGGCTGGCGCTTCCGGAGGGTTCCAGAATGCATCCGGTGTTCCACAGATCGGTGCTCACTCCCTACAAGGCACCGCACAGGTTTCAGGAACCCGGCACGGCGCCGAGTCCGCTCCGAGAGGGAACCAGGCAACGGGGAGTGGCACAGGAGGTGCGCCTCAACGAAGTCACGGAGATTTTGGACTCCAGATGGGGGGAAGAGGGGGTAGAATACCTTCTCGCTAAGGAGGGCACCCCGGCCAATGCCAACAGCTGGGTGCCGGGCTACGCTCTAGATGAACCTCTGCTCAAGGAAGAGTTTCATGCCCTCTTTCCCCATAGGCCAATGCCGGCGGACTTTTTCGACGACTGGCTTTTCACGCCCACGCTTTCAGCCAGCACGTTCCGGGGGTTCGACTCGGATGAGGAACCGACACGAGACGCCCGTTCCCCGGAGGGGTCACCCTCGGGATCTGCCTCAGAACCCTCGTATTGGTGGGATGATCGACCAGAGGAGCAGTGGCGCAGGAAGTGGCTGGAGGGTCCAGGACGAGCTACGCCTACAGAAGGAAGCGAGGGAGAGACCGACATGGACTTTTTCGGGGACAACCAGGGTCTCGAGCACGGCGGCACGGAGATGGAAGCAGAGGTGACCGTCGTTGACGAGAGCAGGGAGGAAGAACCGGGAGTCTGCGGATGGAGGCCGGCCACGGGAAGCGAACTGTACCCGACATTCGTCCCTTTGACACTGCAGCACCCAGTTCCCGCACCGGAGGGAGGGGAGGGGGGAAGGGGGGGCTTTGAGGGGGGGATGGATGTCAGGGGTTCAGGAGCAGAGGCAAGGGCAAGGGAGGAAACAGAGAGCGAGGGGGAGGAGGCAGAAGAAAGGATGAGTGACGACGACGACCCGAGATCTCCGAGTCTGTCCAGTGAATCAGAAGATTCACAAAGAGGAGCACCAGTGGCAAGGGCAAGGGGGGAGACTAGGGGGACACCCCAGGAAGAAAGAGCCAGAGGGGACTCAGAGGGGAGCAGTTGGAGATCGGGACCTACGTCACCGCCAGAGAGTAGGGAAGAGGAAGAGCGCCTGGGAACTAGCGCTGGCAGCTCACAACAGGAGGGAGGGCACGAGTCAGGAGTGGCCACACCTTCATCGGGGAGCGAAGTGACGGTTAGACGGAAAGTGGAAGGTTGGGCGCGCGCGCCAAGTTCAAATGCACAGGAAGGTGGCGCAGTAGGCAGCCCGGAAAGAGAGCCAGGTCCTAAAGCCCGGCGCAAGGAGACAGGGGAGTCAGGGGGGTCAGCGTCAGAAGAATCCCGGAAGGGAGAGACCCAGGGGGGCAGAGGGACCCAGAGGAGAACTGTCAGGCGGAAAAGGTGGAGCAGGGCTAGGATATTAAGTTGGTG
>NC_138749.1:66577053-66579553 GCF_965113315.1 Podarcis vaucheri | reverse complement strand
CGCTAAACCGAACCGTAACTCTAACCCTAACCCAACCCCTAACCCTAACCCTAAGCCCAACCCCAACTCTAACCCTAACCCTAACCCTAACCCTAACCCTAACCCTAACCCTAACCCTAACCCCAACCCCAACCCCAACCCCAAACCTAACCCTAACCCTAACCCTAACCCTAGCCCTGACCCTGACCCTAACCCTAACCCTAACCCTAACCCTAACCCTAA
Source organism: Podarcis vaucheri (assembly GCF_965113315.1). NCBI lineage: Eukaryota > Metazoa > Chordata > Lepidosauria > Squamata > Lacertidae > Podarcis > Podarcis vaucheri. The sequence goes on along the minus strand of NC_138749.1, from coordinate 66,579,331 downwards.
CCCTAAACCTAACCCTAACCGTAACTGTATCCGTAACCATAACCGTAACCGTAACCGTAAACCTAACCCTAACCGTAACCCTAACCCTAACCCTAACCCTAACCGTAACCCCAACACTAACCCTAATCCTAACCCTAACCCTAAACCTGACCCTAACCCTAACCCTAACCCTAAATACAACCCTAACCCTAACCCTAAGCCTAACCCTAACCCTAACCCTAACCCTAACCCTAACCCTAACCCTCACCCCACCCTAACCCTAACCCTAACCCTAACCCTAACCCTAACCCTAACCCTAACCCTAACCCTAACCCCACCCTAACCCTAACCCTAACCCTAACCCTAACCCTAACCCTAACCCTAGCCCTAACCCTAACCCTAACCCCACCCTAACCCCAAAGCCAACCCTAACCCTAACCCTAACCCTAACCCTAACCCCAACCCTAACTCTAACTCTAACCCTAACCCTAACCCCAACCCTAACCGTAAATCTAACCCTAACCCTAACCCTAATCCTTACCCTAACCCTAACCCCAACCCTAACTCTAACCATAAACCTAACCCTAACCCTAACCCTAACCCTAACCCTTACCCTAACCCTAACCCTAACCCTAACCCTAACCCTAACCCTAACCCTAACCCTAACCCTAACCCTAACCCTAAAAGAAACGCTAAACCGAACTGCAACTCTAACCCTAACCCAACCCCTAACCCTTACCCTATCCCCAGCCCTAACCCTAACCCTCACAGTAACCCTAACCCTAACCCTAACCCTATCCCCATCCCTAACCCTAACCCTCACAGTAACCCTAACCCTCATCCTCACCCTAACCGTCACCCTAACCCTAACCCTTACCCTAACCCTAAAACTAACCCTAACCGAAACGCTAGTCCATTGTAGGGGTAGAGTTAGGGTTAGGGTGAGAGTTAGGGTTAGGGTTGGTGTTGGTGTTATGGTTAGAGTTAGGATTAGGGTTAGGGTTAGGGTTAGGGTTAGGGTTAGGGTTAGTGTGAGGGTGAGGGTTAGGGTTAGGGTTAGGGTTAGGGTTAGGGTTGGGGTTAGGGTAAGGGTAAGGGTTTGGGTTAGGGTTAGGGTAAGTGTTAAGGTTACGGTTACGGTTACGGTTACGTTACGGTTAGGGTTAGGGTTAGGGTTAGGGTTAGGGTTAGGGTTAGGGTTAGGGTTAGGGTTGGTGTTGGTGTTAGGGTTAGAGTTAGGATTAGGGTTAGTGTTAGTGTGAGGGTGAGGGTAAGGGTTAGGTTAAGGTTAAGGTTAAGGTTAAGGTTAAGGTTAAGGTTAGGGTTAGGGTTAGGGTTAGCGTTGGGGTTAGGGTAAGGGTTAGGGTTAGGGTTTGGGTTAGGGTTAGGGTTAGGGTAAGTGTTAGGGTTAGGGTTAGGGTTAGGGTTAGGGTTGGGGTTAGGGTTAGGGTTAGGGTTAGGGTTAGGGTTAGGGTTACGGTTACGGTTACGGTTACGGTTACGGTTAGGGTTAGGGTTAGGGTTAGGGTTAGGGTTAGGGTTAGGGTTAGAATTAGAGTTAGAGTTAGGGTTAGAGTTATGGTTCGGTTTAGCGTTTCGGTTAGGTTTAGGCTTGGGGTTAAGGTTAGGATTAGGATTAGGGTTAGGGTTAGGGTTAAGGTTAGGGTTAGGGTTAGGGTTAGGGTTAGGGTTAGGGTTGGGGTTAGGGTTGGGGTTAGGGTTAGGGTAAGTGTTAGGGTTAGGGTCAGGTTTAGGGTTAGGGTTAGGGTTAGGGTTCGGGTTAGGGTTGGGGTTAGGGTTAGGGTTAGGGTTGGGGTTACGGTTAAGGTTAAGGTTACGGTTAGGGTTAGGGTTAGGGTTAGGGTTACGGTTACGGTTAGGGTTCGGGTTCGGGTTCGGGTTCGGGTTCGGGTTAGGGTTACGGTTACGGTTACGGTTACGGTTAGGGTAACCCTAACCCTAACCCCAACTCCGAACCTAAACGAAAAGCTAATTCTAACCCTAACCCTAACCCCAATCCTAACCCTAACCCTAACTGTAACCGTAATCCTAACCCTAACCCTAACCGTAACCCTAACTGTAACCCCAACACTAACCCTAATCCTAACCCTAACCCTAAACCTGACCCTAACCCTAACCCTAACCCTAGCCTTAACCTTAACCCTAACCCTAACCCTAACCCTAACCCTAACTCTAACCCTAACCCCGAACTGACCCTAACCCTAACCCAAAACCTAACCCTATCCCTATCCCTATCCCTAACCCTAACCGTAACCGTAACCGTAACCGTAACCCTAAC
>NC_138749.1:66572053-66574553 GCF_965113315.1 Podarcis vaucheri | reverse complement strand
CCCTAATCCTTACCCTAACCCTAACCCCAACCCTAACTCTAACCATAAACCTAACCCTAACCCTAACCCTAACCCTTACCCTAACCCTAACCCTAACCCTAACCCTAACCCTAACCCTAACCCTAACCCTAACCCTAACCCTAACCCTAACCCTAAAAGAAACGCTAAACCGAACTGCAACTCTAACCCTAACCCAACCCCTAACCCTTACCCTATCCCCAGCCCTAACCCTAACCCTCACAGTAACCCTAACCCAAACCCTAACCCTATCCCCATCCCTAACCCTAACCCTCACAGTAACCCTAACCCTCATCCTCACCCTAACCGTCACCCTAACCCTAACCCTTACCCTAACCCTAAAACTAACCCTAACCGAAACGCTAGTCCATTGTAGGGGTAGAGTTAGGGTTAGGGTGAGAGTTAGGGTTAGGGTTGGTGTTGGTGTTATGGTTAGAGTTAGGATTAGGGTTAGGGTTAGGGTTAGGGTTAGGGTTAGGGTTAGGGTTAGTGTGAGGGTGAGGGTTAGGGTTAGGGTTAGGGTTAGGGTTAGGGTTAGGGTTAGGGTTAGGGTTGGGGTTAGGGTAAGGGTAAGGGTTTGGGTTAGGGTTAGGGTAAGTGTTAAGGTTACGGTTACGGTTACGGTTACGTTACGGTTAGGGTTAGGGTTAGGGTTAGGGTTAGGGTTGGGGTTAGGGTTAGGGTTAGGGTTAGGGTTAGGGTTGGTGTTGGTGTTAGGGTTAGAGTTAGGATTAGGGTTAGTGTTAGTGTGAGGGTGAGGGTAAGGGTTAGGTTAAGGTTAAGGTTAAGGTTAAGGTTAAGGTTAAGGTTAGGGTTAGGGTTAGGGTTAGCGTTGGGGTTAGGGTAAGGGTTAGGGTTAGGGTTTGGGTTAGGGTTAGGGTTAGGGTAAGTGTTAGGGTTAGGGTTAGGGTTAGGGTTAGGGTTGGGGTTAGGGTTAGGGTTAGGGTTAGGGTTAGGGTTACGGTTACGGTTACGGTTACGGTTAGGGTTAGGGTTAGGCTTAGGGTTAGGGTTAGGGTTAGAATTAGAGTTAGAGTTAGGGTTAGAGTTATGGTTCGGTTTAGCGTTTCGGTTAGGTTTAGGCTTGGGGTTAAGGTTAGGATTAGGATTAGGATTAGGGTTAGGGTTAGGGTTAAGGTTAGGGTTAGGGTTAGGGTTAGGGTTAGGGTTAGGGTTAGGGTTGGGGTTAGGGTTGGGGTTAGGGTTAGGGTAAGTGTTAGGGTTAGGGTCAGGTTTAGGGTTAGGGTTAGGGTTAGGGTTCGGGTTAGGGTTGGGGTTAGGGTTAGGGTTAGGGTTAGGGTTGGGGTTACGGTTAAGGTTAAGGTTACGGTTAGGGTTAGGGTTAGGGTTAGGGTTACGGTTACGGTTAGGGTTCGGGTTCGGGTTCGGGTTCGGGTTAGGGTTACGGTTACGGTTACGGTTAGGGTAACCCTAACCCTAACCCCAACTCCGAACCTAAACGAAAAGCTAATCCTAACCCTACCCCTAACCCCAATCCTAACCCTAACCCTAACTGTAACCGTAATCCTAACCCTAACCCTAACCGTAACCCTAACTGTAACCCCAACACTAACCCTAATCCTAACCCTAACCCTAAACCTGACCCTAACCCTAACCCTAACCCTAGCCTTAACCTTAACCCTAACCCTAACCCTAACCCTAACCCTAACTCTAACCCTAACCCCGAACTGACCCTAACCCTAACCCAAAACCTAACCCTATCCCTATCCCTATCCCTAACCCTAACCGTAACCGTAACCGTAACCGTAACCCTAACCCTAACCCTAACCCTAACCCTAGCCCTAGCCCTGACCCTGACCCTGACCCTAACCCTAACCCTAACCCTAACCCTAACCCTAAACACAACCCTAACCCTAACCCTAACCCTAAGCCCAACCCTAACCCTAACCCTAACCCTAACCCTAACCCTAACCCTAACCCTAACCCTAACCCCAACACTAACCCTAATCCTAACCCTAACCCTAAACCTGACCCTAACCCTAACCCTAACCCTAAACACAACCCTAACCCTAACCCTAACCCTAAGCCCAACCCTAAACCTAACCCTAACCCTAACCCTAACCCTAACCCTAACCCTAACCCTAACCCTAACCCTAACCCTAACCCTAACCCTAACCCTAACCCTAACCCCAACCCTAACCCTAACCCTAACCCTAACCCTAACCCCACCCTAACCCTAACCCTAACCCTAACCCTAACCCCACCCTAACCCTAACCCTAACCCTAACCCTAACCCTAACCCCACCCTAACCCTAACCCTAACCCTAACCCTAACCCTAACCCTAACCCTACCCTAACTCTAACTCTAACTCTAACCCTAACCCTAACCCTAACCCTAACCCTAACCCTAACCCTAACACTAACACTAACCCTAACCCCACCCTAACCCCAAACCCAACGCTAACCCAAACACCAACCCTAACTCTAACTCTAACTCTAACTCTAACCCTAACCCTAACCC
>NC_138749.1:66539553-66554553 GCF_965113315.1 Podarcis vaucheri | reverse complement strand
ATAAAGACTCTTTTAAAGTGGACGCTGTGTGGCGTGGTCCTATGTGAGCTGGGACCTGGTAGCAGCTCTGACAGTAAGACCCGTCTCTTCAAAGCTTCAGAAACCTGAAACCTCGCAGCGGGAGCAGAAGCCGCTAGGGGAGGAAGAGGGGTGTCTGTAAGCGAGCTCACAAAGGTTAGCAAGATGACGGAAGAACAGAGGATCTCCGCGCTGCAAGAGGCAGTGACCCAGTTGTCCTCAGAGGTATTGGCTTCCAAGAAACGGGAGGAGGAGACTACAGCCGCCTACAGAGACCTACACGCCAGGTTTGAAATGCTTGTTAAGCAAGGGCAACCGGGACCCAGACCGGAGGGCGTGGGATTGGCACGGAGAGCAGGAGGGCTTGTGGCTCACTTCGATGGGACTTTGCAACAGTACCCTAATTTTAGAGCAGACGTAATGTGCGCACTGCAACTGCTGGCAAAAGACTTTAGAGATGAGGAAGAGAAGGTGGGGTTCATATTGTCCCATTTGCATGGGGATGCCAAAGCCTGGCTGCGCAATTTGTGGAGGGATAAAGATCCGGCGCTTCAGAATGCAGATGCCTTTATCAAAGCGATGGATGCGTGTTTTTTGTCTACTATTGATGTGGATCTTGCCAGACGGGAGATTCATGGACTAAAACAAGGGAGGGCGAGCGTCCGGCAGTATCACGCCCGATTTTTTGCGCTGGTCAGTGCTTTAGAATGGGATCGGGATTCGCCCCCTGTCAGAGACCTCTTCTGGGAGGGTCTAAGTTCAGCGGTTAAGGATGAAATTGCAAGGGGGGAGAGGCCCCGAAGCACGCAGGAGGTGGTCCAAAGGGCGCTGACTGTGGGGGTGAGGCTGGAAGAACGTCCATGGTGCAGAGATGAAGGACGTGGAGGGCGCGAAGCAGCGAGAAGTTTCTCTTTCGTTCCGAGGGAAGCAGCGCGTGCGCAATCCACACCTCCGCCAGGAGGGGGAGGGGAACCGATGGAGGTTGGAGGTGCAAGGGCTCAGTCAGCAGCCAGAGCCCTAGCACCGGCAGCAGTGAAAGCGAAGCCTCCTAGAGGGAACAGGAAGTGTTACATCTGCGAGGATCCAGGCCATTTGGCGAAGGAGTGTCCCCGGAGGCTCCACAAGCACACTGCAGCCTCAGCAATGGTGACTGCAGCAACGCAGCAAGGAGAACCACAGCAGGGAAACGACAATGTCTGGCTGGAGACGGAGGCACTGGGGCCCAGCCAGACGCATCTGTGAAGCAGTCCCCAGCAATCTTGCGACCCACGGATCCCCTCCCACCCAAACCAGTAGTGCAGCTCACAGCATCTCTCCAGCTACCCGACGGCGTCACTATCGAAGTGCCGCTTTCTGTGGATTCTGGAAGCAACGCAGACTTTATAGCGCAGAGCTTTGTGGAGCAGCACGCTATACAGCTATTGCCTGCCACTCTGCCCCTGCAAGTCGTCACAGTGGATGGCAGAGAGTTGCTAGGGGGGCAGGTGGTGAAGCAGACGCCACCGATGGTGATGCGCCTTGGCAACCACAGGGAAGTCATCAGTTTTAATGTCACCCAACTGTCGGACACGCCCATTGTGTTGGGCATGAGTTGGCTGGACAGGCACAGTCCGACACTGGCTTGGTACCAGAGACAACTGATCTTCGGCTCCTCTTATTGCGCAGAACACTGCATCCTGCCCCGACGGGAGGGGGAGGAGGAGGAATCACAACTGCAGTTGGGAACGTTGCAAGCGGTCCCCCACAAATACGCGAGCTTTTTGGAGGTCTTCTGCGAGAAGGAGGCGGACAAGCTACCCCCTCACCGGCCATATGACTGCAAGATTGACCTCCTACCGGGGGCGACGCTGCCGAAGGGGCGGCTATACTCCATGTCTGAAGATGAAATGCAGGAACTCAAACAGTTCATCGAGCATAATCTGGAGCGTGGCTTCATCAGAGAGTCCAAGGCAGTGGGGGGCAGTCCCGTTTTCTTCGTGAAAAAGAAAGACACGCCCCAAAAAAGACTAGTTGTGGACTACCGCCTTTTGAACCAGATGACCAAACCGTCTGATTACCCCATGCCCAGGATTGACGACCTCCTCGCGACGGTGCGCAAGGGACGCGTGTTCACCAAGTTGGACCTGCGAGGGGCGTACAATCTCATCCGCATGCGGGAGGGCGATGAGTGGAAGACGGCCATGTTCACACCGCTGGGCACCTACGAATACAGAGTTATGCCCTTTGGATTACAAAATGGCTCTCACTGTTTTCAAGCTTTTATGCATCACGTGTTGGAGGGACTCCTCTACAAGACATGCGTCTGCTTCCTGGATGACATCCTGATTTTCTCTGACTCGCAGCAAGCTCACGACCGAGACGTGAGGGAGGTGCTCAGCAGGTTGCAACAACATAGACTGTACGCCAAGCTGGAGAAGTGCCAGTTCGACACGACGGAGGTGGATTTCCTGGGATACAAGTTGTCGGACAAGGGGATAGCCATGGACAGCACCAAGGTTCGTGCGGTATTGGATTGGAAAAGCCCGCGCAACCGGAAGGAGGTCCAGCGGTTTGTCGGCTTCGCCAACTTCTATCGCAAGTTTATCAAGGGGTTCGCGATGCAGACGGCAGCAATTACGGACACGCTCAGCTCCAAAAAAAAGAAATTCATCTGGACGGAGCAGGCGGAACAGTCCTTTCAAGCGCTCAAGCATCTCTTCGCATCGGAGAAGCAACTGCTGCATATCGACCCCAGTAAACCGTTGAGGGTAGAGACAGACGCGTCAGACAGAGCCGTGGGAGCTGTCCTGCTGCAGCGAGACCCGCAGGGGGTGTGGCGGCCGGGAGCGTTCTACTCCAGAAAGCTCAGCAAGTCGGAGCAGAACTACACCATCTGGGACAGGGAGTTGCTGGCCATTCATGCAGCTTTCAAGGCGTGGAGGCACTTCCTAATCGGCGCCAAGCACACGGTGCAGGTCTGCACGGACCACAAGAATCTGGAGCACTGGCGCACGGCTCAGTTCCTGAACCAGAGGCAGATACGTTGGGCGGAGTTCTTTGCTGACTTCAATTTCCGAATAGAGTACGTCCCAGGCGACACCAACATCATGGCGGATGCACTGTCCCGAAAACCGCAATACCTAGAAGAGGTGACGCCAGCGGCGGCCATGCACATCTTCGCACCGACGGCGTGGGCGTGTGCCTCAGCTACAGTAGACCTGGATGCGGTGCGACGTGCATTGCGGGACGACTCATTCGCGCAAGACAAGATGGCGGAACTGCTCAGAGGCACGGCTACCACGGACGAGTTCCAGGTGCGGGACGGCTTGCTCCTACGCAAAGGGGCTGTCTATGTACCAGGAGACGACCTTCGCGCCAAGGTACTGCAACAGTTGCACGACGCACCCACGGCCGGTCACTTTGGCACAGAGAAAACGATGGAATTAGTCGCGAGAGACTTCTGGTGGCCCAGGCTGAGAGGAGAGGTCGCGGACTACGTCGCGAGGTGCGACACCTGCCAGAGGGCCAAGCCGGTACACAGACCACCGGCGGGACTGTTAGAACCGCTGCAAACACCGTTTGAACCGTGGGAGAGGGTGGCCCTGGACTTTGTGACGGATTTACCCAACTCGAGAGGCAAGACAGCTGTGCTAGTGGTGGTGGACTTGTTCACCAAAATGGCACATTTCATTCCGTGTGCGAAGGTGGCCACGGCGGAACAAACCGCCAAACTGTTCATAGATCACGTGTTCAAAGTGCATGGCCTGCCACGGTCTATCCTGTCCGACCGCGGACGCCAGTTCATCTCGTCTTTCTGGCAGAAGCTGATGGGTTTTCTAAATGTCAAGGTCAATCTGGCATCAGCAAGACACCCGCAGACCAACGGGCAAGCAGAGAGGGTCAATGCCATCATGCAGCAGTACCTGAGATGCTATGCCAATCAACAGCCTGCGACGTGGGTGGATTACCTGCCGCTAGCCGAGTTCGCTTACAACAACACGAAGCACGTGTCCACAGGAGTGACGCCGTTCTTTGCCAACAATGGGAGGAATCCCAGAACCTTCCCGGGACTGGAGAGAGTGGGGGAAGGAGAACCACAGACGGCGGACGCGTTCGCGTCAGAGCTGCAGGCGGTCCACGATCAACTCAGACGGCAGCTGGAGCTAGCTAAGCACGCCTACAAGGTGCAAGCTGACAAGCACAGGCGGGTTGGCGAAGTGATCCAAGTGGGAGACTGGGTCTGGTTGGCAGCCCACGCAGTGCCGACCAGGTCGCTTGCCAAGAAGAAGTTGGGGCACAAGCAGATCGGTCCGTACCAAGTCGAAGCGCAGATCAACCCGGTAGCCTTCCGACTGGCGCTGCCGGAGGGTTCCAGAATGCATCCGGTGTTCCACAGGTCGGTGCTCACTCCCTACAAGGCACCTCACAGGTTCCAGGAACCAGGGACGGCGCCAAGTCCGCTCCGGGAACGGACGGAGACGCGGGAGGTGAAGCACCAGGACCACATCAACGAGGTCACGGAGATTTTGGACTCCAGATGGGGGGAAGAGGGAGTCGAATACCTCTTAGCCAGAGAGGGCACCCGGGCCAGCGCCAATAGCTGGGTACCAGACTACGCTTTGGAGGAACCCCTGCTCAAGGACGAGTTTCATGCCCTCTTCCCACACAAACCCATGCCAGCGAGCTTCTTCGACGACTGGTTGTTCACACCCACACTTTCTTCCAGCACGTTCCATGGATTCGACTCAGAAGGGGAACCCGCACGGAGCACCCGTTCCCCAGAAGGTTCACCGGCAGGTTCGGCATCAGGCAACTCGTATTGGTGGGACGATCGACCAGAGGAGCGATGGCGCAGGAAGTGGCTGGAGATGCCAGGTCGAGCGACCGACGCAGAGACTGACATGGACGTGTTCGGGGAGGACCTCGGGTTCGAGCACGGCGGTACAGAGATGGAAGAGCAACAAGTCAACGTCGACGACCGCGAGGGGGAAGACTCGGAGGTCTTCAGTTGGCGGCCACCCACGGGGAGCGACCTGTATCCAGCATTCCCTAACATGATGATGGAGCGCCCAGCACCCACACCTGACAGCGGGGAGGGGGGAAGGGGGGGCTTCGAGGGGGGGATGGATGTCAGGGGTTCAGAAGCAGAGACGCAGAGAAGGGTGGAAACAGAGAGCGAGGGGGAGGAAGCCGAAGGGAGAATGAGTGATGATGACGACCCGAGATCTCCAAGCCTAAGCAGTGAGTCAGAGGACTCCCAAAAGGGAGCCCCAGTGAGCAGAGCAAGGGGGGGATCCGGGGGGACACCCCAGGAGGAAGGGAACAGAGGAGATTCAGAGAGCAGCAGCTGGAAGTCGGGACCCACGCTCATAACTGAGGGCGGCAGCAGCTGGAAGTCGGGACCCACGCTCAAGACTGAGAGCAGCAGGGAGGAAGGTAGCCAGGCATCGGGTTCCGGAGGCTGTCAGCAGGAGGGAGGGCACGAGTCAGGGGTGGTCACGCCCTCCTCAGAGAGCGAGGCAACGGTTAAGAGGAAAGTAGAGAGTTGGGCGCGCGCGCCAAGTTCAAATGCAGCGGAAGCTGGAGCAGTAAGCAGCCCGGAGAGTGAGCCAGGTCCTAAAGCCCGCCGCAAGGAGGCAGAAGGATCAGGGGGGTCAGCGTCAGAGGAGAGTAGAAGGGAGGAGGCCCAGGGGGGCAGAAGGACCCAGAGACGTAGGGAGAGGCGAAGGAGGTGGAGCAAGGCTAGGGTATTAAGCTGGTGTGCAAGAGGCGGGGACTCAGACGGGTCTTCGCCGACCTAGAGCAGAAGGTGTAGAGCTGCACGCTGCAGTTCGGAAATGAAACCTGTAACTCAATAAAGACTCTTTTAAAGTGGACGCTGTGTGGCGTGGTCCTATGTGAGCTGGGACCTGGTAGCAGCTCTGACAGTAATGGAATTGAACGCATTCTAAAAAAGAAAAATTTAGATATCATATGTCTTCAAGAAACCCACGTGGCCAGTAAACATAAGAAAGTCCTTATTAATAAGAGGTTAGGAAATTGTCAGAGCTGCTACCAGGTCCCAGCTCACATAGGACCACGCCACACAGCGTCCACTTTAAAGGAGTCTTTATTGAGTTACAGGTTTCATTTCCGAACTGCAGCGTGCAGCTCTACACCTTCTGCTCTAGGTCGGCGAAGACCCGTCTGAGTCCCCGCCTCTTGCACACCAGCTTAATACCCTAGCCTTGCTCCACCTCCTTCGCCTCTCCCTACGTCTCTGGGTCCTTCTGCCCCCCTGGGCCTCCTCCCTTCTACTCTCCTCTGACGCTGACCCCCCTGATCCTTCTGCCTCCTTGCGGCGGGCTTTAGGACCTGGCTCACTCTCCGGGCTGCTTACTGCTCCAGCTTCCGCTGCATTTGAACTTGGCGCGCGCGCCCAACTCTCTACTTTCCTCTTAACCGTTGCCTCGCTCTCTGAGGAGGGCGTGACCACCCCTGACTCGTGCCCTCCCTCCTGCTGACAGCCTCCGGAACCCGATGCCTGGCTACCTTCCTCCCTGCTGCTCTCAGTCTTGAGCGTGGGTCCCGACTTCCAGCTGCTGCCGCCCTCAGTTATGAGCGTGGGTCCCGACTTCCAGCTGCTGCTCTCTGAATCTCCTCTGTTCCCTTCCTCCTGGGGTGTCCCCCCGGATCCCCCCCTTGCTCTGCTCACTGGGGCTCCCTTTTGGGAGTCCTCTGACTCACTGCTTAGGCTTGGAGATCTCGGGTCGTCATCATCACTCATTCTCCCTTCGGCTTCCTCCCCCTCGCTCTCTGTTTCCACCCTTCTCTGCGTCTCTGCTTCTGAACCCCTGACATCCATCCCCCCCTCGAAGCCCCCCCTTCCCCCCTCCCCGCTGTCAGGTGTGGGTGCTGGGCGCTCCATCATCATGGGAGGGAATGCTGGATACAGGTCGCTCCCCGTGGGTGGCCGCCAACTGAAGACCTCCGAGTCTTCCCCCTCGCGGTCGTCGACGTTGACTTGTTGCTCTTCCATCTCTGTACCGCCGTGCTCGAACCCGAGGTCCTCCCCGAACACGTCCATGTCAGTCTCTGCGTCGGTCGCTCGACCTGGCATCTCCAGCCACGTCCTGCGCCATTGCTCCTCTGGTCGATCGTCCCACCAATACGAGTTGCCTGATGCCGAACCTGCCGGTGAACCTTCTGGGGAACGGGTGCTCCGTGCGGGTTCCCCTTCTGAGTCGAATCCATGGAACGTGCTGGAAGAAAGTGTGGGTGTGAACAACCAGTCGTCGAAGAAGCTCGCTGGCATGGGTTTGTGTGGGAAGAGGGCATGAAACTCGTCCTTGAGCAGGGGTTCCTCCAAAGCGTAGTCTGGTACCCAGCTATTGGCGCTGGCCCGGGTGCCCTCTCTGGCTAAGAGGTATTCGACTCCCTCTTCCCCCCATCTGGAGTCCAAAATCTCCGTGACCTCGTTGATGTGGTCCTGGTGCTTCACCTCCCGCGTCTCCGTCCGTTCCCGGAGCGGACTTGGCGCCGTCCCTGGCTCCTGGAACCTGTGAGGTGCCTTGTAGGGAGTGAGCACCGACCTGTGGAACACCGGATGCATTCTGGAACCCTCCGGCAGCGCCAGTCGGAAGGCTACCGGGTTGATCTGCGCTTCGACTTGGTACGGACCGATCTGCTTGTGCCCCAACTTCTTCTTGGCAAGCGACCTGGTCGGCACTGCGTGGGCTGCCAACCAGACCCAGTCTCCCACTTGGATCACTTCGCCAACCCGCCTGTGCTTGTCAGCTTGCACCTTGTAGGCGTGCTTAGCTAGCTCCAGCTGCCGTCTGAGTTGATCGTGGACCGCCTGCAGCTCTGACGCGAACGCGTCCGCCGTCTGTGGTTCTCCCTCCCCCACTCTCTCCAGTCCCGGGAAGGTTCTGGGATTCCTCCCATTGTTGGCAAAGAACGGCGTCACTCCTGTGGACACGTGCTTCGTGTTGTTGTAAGCGAACTCGGCTAGCGGCAGGTAATCCACCCACGTCGCAGGCTGTTGATTGGCATAGCATCTCAGGTACTGCTGCATGATGGCATTGACCCTCTCTGCTTGCCCGTTGGTCTGCGGGTGTCTTGCTGATGCCAGATTGACCTTGACATTTAGAAAACCCATCAGCTTCTGCCAGAAAGACGAGATGAACTGGCGTCCGCGGTCGGACAGGATAGACCGTGGCAGGCCATGCACTTTGAACACGTGATCTATGAACAGTTTGGCGGTTTGTTCCGCCGTGGCCACCTTCGCACACGGAATGAAATGTGCCATCTTGGTGAACAAGTCCACCACCACTAGCACAGCTGTCTTGCCTCTCGAGCTGGGTAAATCCGTCACAAAGTCCAGGGCCACCCTCTCCCACGGTTCAAACGGTGTTTGCAGCGGTTCTAACAGTCCCGCCGGTGGTCTGTGTACCGGCTTGGCCCTCTGGCAGGTGTCGCACCTCGCGACGTAGTCCGCGACCTCTCCTCTCAGCCTGGGCCACCAGAAGTCTCTCGCGACTAATTCCATCGTTTTCTCTGTGCCAAAGTGACCGGCCGTGGGTGCGTCGTGCAACTGTTGCAGTACCTTGGCACGAAGGTCGTCTCCTGGTACATAGACAGCCCCTTTGCGTAGGAGCAAGCCGTCCCGCACCTGGAACTCGTCCGTGGTAGCCGTGCCTCTGAGCAGTTCCGCCATCTTGTCTTGCGCGAATGAGTCGTCCCGCAATGCACGTCGCACCGCATCCAGGTCTACTGTAGCTGAGGCACACGCCCACGCCGTCGGTGCGAAGATGTGCATGGCCGCCGCTGGCGTCACCTCTTCTAGGTATTGCGGTTTTCGGGACAGTGCATCCGCCATGATGTTGGTGTCGCCTGGGACGTACTCTATTCGGAAATTGAAGTCAGCAAAGAACTCCGCCCAACGTATCTGCCTCTGGTTCAGGAACTGAGCCGTGCGCCAGTGCTCCAGATTCTTGTGGTCCGTGCAGACCTGCACCGTGTGCTTGGCGCCGATTAGGAAGTGCCTCCACGCCTTGAAAGCTGCATGAATGGCCAGCAACTCCCTGTCCCAGATGGTGTAGTTCTGCTCCGACTTGCTGAGCTTTCTGGAGTAGAACGCTCCCGGCCGCCACACCCCCTGCGGGTCTCGCTGCAGCAGGACAGCTCCCACGGCTCTGTCTGACGCGTCTGTCTCTACCCTCAACGGTTTACTGGGGTCGATATGCAGCAGTTGCTTCTCCGATGCGAAGAGATGCTTGAGCGCTTGAAAGGACTGTTCCGCCTGCTCCGTCCAGATGAATTTCTTTTTTTTGGAGCTGAGCGTGTCCGTAATTGCTGCCGTCTGCATCGCGAACCCCTTGATAAACTTGCGATAGAAGTTGGCGAAGCCGACAAACCGCTGGACCTCCTTCCGGTTGCGCGGGCTTTTCCAATCCAATACCGCACGAACCTTGGTGCTGTCCATGGCTATCCCCTTGTCCGACAACTTGTATCCCAGGAAATCCACCTCCGTCGTGTCGAACTGGCACTTCTCCAGCTTGGCGTACAGTCTATGTTGTTGCAACCTGCTGAGCACCTCCCTCACGTCTCGGTCGTGAGCTTGCTGCGAGTCAGAGAAAATCAGGATGTCATCCAGGAAGCAGACGCATGTCTTGTAGAGGAGTCCCTCCAACACGTGATGCATAAAAGCTTGAAAACAGTGAGAGCCATTTTGTAATCCAAAGGGCATAACTCTGTATTCGTAGGTGCCCAGCGGTGTGAACATGGCCGTCTTCCACTCATCGCCCTCCCGCATGCGGATGAGATTGTACGCCCCTCGCAGGTCCAACTTGGTGAACACGCGTCCCTTGCGCACCGTCGCGAGGAGGTCGTCAATCCTGGGCATGGGGTAATCAGACGGTTTGGTCATCTGGTTCAAAAGGCGGTAGTCCACAACTAGTCTTTTTTGGGGCGTGTCTTTCTTTTTCACGAAGAAAACGGGACTGCCCCCCACTGCCTTGGACTCTCTGATGAAGCCACGCTCCAGATTATGCTCGATGAACTGTTTGAGTTCCTGCATTTCATCTTCAGACATGGAGTATAGCCGCCCCTTCGGCAGCGTCGCCCCCGGTAGGAGGTCAATCTTGCAGTCATATGGCCGGTGAGGGGGTAGCTTGTCCGCCTCCTTCTCGCAGAAGACCTCCAAAAAGCTCGCGTATTTGTGGGGGACCGCTTGCAACGTTCCCAACTGCAGTTGTGATTCCTCCTCCTCTCCCTCCCGTCGGGGCAGGATGCAGTGTTCTGCGCAATAAGAGGAGCCGAAGATCAGTTGTCTCTGGTACCAAGCCAGTGTCGGACTGTGCCTGTCCAGCCAACTCATGCCCAACACAATGGGCGTGTCCGACAGTTGGGTGACATTAAAACTGATGACTTCCCTGTGGTTGCCAAGGCGCATCACCATCGGTGGCGTCTGCTTCACCACCTGCCCCCCTAGCAACTCTCTGCCATCCACTGTGACGACTTGCAGGGGCAGAGTGGCAGGCAATAGCTGTATAGCGTGCTGCTCCACAAAGCTCTGCGCTATAAAGTCTGCGTTGCTTCCAGAATCCACAGAAAGCGGCACTTCGATAGTGACGCCGTCGGGTAGCTGGAGAGATGCTGTGAGCTGCACTACTGGTTTGGGTGGGAGGGGATCCGTGGGTTGCAAGATTGCTGGGGACTGCTTCACAGATGCGTCTGGCTGGGCCCCAGTGCCTCCGTCTCCAGCCAGACATTGTCGTTTCCCTGCTGTGGTTCTCCTTGCTGCGTTGCTGCAGTCACCATTGCTGAGGCTGCAGTGTGCTTGTGGAGCCTCCGGGGACACTCCTTCGCCAAATGGCCTGGATCCTCGCAGATGTAACACTTCCTGTTCCCTCTAGGAGGCTTCGCTTTCACTGCTGCCGGTGCTAGGGCTCTGGCTGCTGACTGAGCCCTTGCACCTCCAACCTCCATCGGTTCCCCTCCCCCTCCTGGCGGAGGTGTGGATTGCGCACGCGCTGCTTCCCTCGGAACGAAAGAGAAACTTCTCGCTGCTTCGCGCCCTCCACGTCCTTCATCTCTGCACCATGGACGTTCTTCCAGCCTCACCCCCACAGTCAGCGCCCTTTGGACCACCTCCTGCGTGCTTCGGGGCCTCTCCCCCCTTGCAATTTCATCCTTAACCGCTGAACTTAGACCCTCCCAGAAGAGGTCTCTGACAGGGGGCGAATCCCGATCCCATTCTAAAGCACTGACCAGCGCAAAAAATCGGGCGTGATACTGCCGGACGCTCGCCCTCCCTTGTTTTAGTCCATGAATCTCCCGTCTGGCAAGATCCACATCAATAGTAGACAAGAAACACGCATCCA
This sequence comes from Podarcis vaucheri, assembly GCF_965113315.1. NCBI lineage: Eukaryota > Metazoa > Chordata > Lepidosauria > Squamata > Lacertidae > Podarcis > Podarcis vaucheri. The sequence continues at coordinate 66,543,190 of NC_138749.1, read as the reverse complement.
TCGCTTTGATAAAGGCATCTGCATTCTGAAGCGCCGGATCTTTATCCCTCCACAAATTGCGCAGCCAGGCTTTGGCATCCCCATGCAAATGGGACAATATGAACCCCACCTTCTCTTCCTCATCTCTAAAGTCTTTTGCCAGCAGTTGCAGTGCGCACATTACGTCTGCTCTAAAATTAGGGTACTGTTGCAAAGTCCCATCGAAGTGAGCCACAAGCCCTCCTGCTCTCCGTGCCAATCCCACGCCCTCCGGTCTGGGTCCCGGTTGCCCTTGCTTAACAAGCATTTCAAACCTGGCGTGTAGGTCTCTGTAGGCGGCTGTAGTCTCCTCCTCCCGTTTCTTGGAAGCCAATACCTCTGAGGACAACTGGGTCACTGCCTCTTGCAGCGCGGAGATCCTCTGTTCTTCCGTCATCTTGCTAACCTTTGTGAGCTCGCTTACAGACACCCCTCTTCCTCCCCTAGCGGCTTCTGTTCCCGCTGCGAGGTTTCAGGTTTCTGAAGCTTTGAAGAGACGGGTCTTACTGTCAGAGCTGCTACCAGGTCCCAGCTCACATAGGACCACGCCACACAGCGTCCACTTTAAAAGAGTCTTTATTGAGTTACAGGTTTCATTTCCGAACTGCAGCGTGCAGCTCTACACCTTCTGCTCTAGGTCGGCGAAGACCCGTCTGAGTCCCCGCCTCTTGCACACCAGCTTAATACCCTAGCCTTGCTCCACCTCCTTCGCCTCTCCCTACGTCTCTGGGTCCTTCTGCCCCCCTGGGCCTCCTCCCTTCTACTCTCCTCTGACGCTGACCCCCCTGATCCTTCTGCCTCCTTGCGGCGGGCTTTAGGACCTGGCTCACTCTCCGGGCTGCTTACTGCTCCAGCTTCCGCTGCATTTGAACTTGGCGCGCGCGCCCAACTCTCTACTTTCCTCTTAACCGTTGCCTCGCTCTCTGAGGAGGGCGTGACCACCCCTGACTCGTGCCCTCCCTCCTGCTGACAGCCTCCGGAACCCGATGCCTGGCTACCTTCCTCCCTGCTGCTCTCAGTCTTGAGCGTGGGTCCCGACTTCCAGCTGCTGCCGCCCTCAGTTATGAGCGTGGGTCCCGACTTCCAGCTGCTGCTCTCTGAATCTCCTCTGTTCCCTTCCTCCTGGGGTGTCCCCCCGGATCCCCCCCTTGCTCTGCTCACTGGGGCTCCCTTTTGGGAGTCCTCTGACTCACTGCTTAGGCTTGGAGATCTCGGGTCGTCATCATCACTCATTCTCCCTTCGGCTTCCTCCCCCTCGCTCTCTGTTTCCACCCTTCTCTGCGTCTCTGCTTCTGAACCCCTGACAATGTCGATCCTAGCAGGCCGATGAGAGTTGAAACAGACGCCTCGGACAGGGCCGTCGGAGCAGTCCTGCTGCAGAAGGACCCGCAGGGGGTTTGGAGGCCCGGAGCGTTTTACTCCAGGAAGCTCAGCAAGTCCGAACAGAATTACACCATCTGGGACAGGGAGTTGCTGGCTATTCATGCAGCGTTCAAAGCATGGAGGCACTTCCTGATTGGAGCCAAGCACACGGTGCAGGTCTGCACGGACCACAAGAATCTGGAGCACTGGCGCACGGCACAGTTCCTGAACCAGAGGCAGATACGTTGGGCTGAGTTCTTTGCGAATTTCGACTTCCGAATAGAGTATGTCCCGGGGGACACCAACATCATGGCGGACGCGCTATCCCGTAAGCCACAGTATCTGGAGGACGCCACGCCAGCGGCCGCCATGCACATCTTCGCGCCAACAGTGTGGGCGTGCGCTGCGGCGACAGTGGACCTGGAGGCGGTGCGACAAGCGTTGCAGAATGACTCTTTCGCGCAAGCAAAGATGGCTGAGATGCGAAGGGGCACGGCAGCGACCAACGGGTTCCAGCTGAGAGATGGATTGCTCATCCGCAAAGGGGCCATCTACGTGCCGGGAGACGAACTTCGCGCCAAGGTACTGCATCAGCTGCACGACGCGCCCACTGCCGGGCACTTTGGCAAGGAGAAGACGGTGGAATTAGTCGCCAGGGATTTCTGGTGGCCCGGAATGAGAGGGGAGGTCGCGGACTACGTGGCGAGGTGCGACACCTGCCAGAGGGCCAAACCAGTGCACAGACCGCCGGCCGGACTGTTGGAACCGCTGCAAACTCCGGTCGAGCCATGGGAGAGAGTCGCCCTGGACTTCGTCACGGATCTGCCCAGCTCGAGGGGCAAGACGGCCGTGCTGGTGGTGGTGGACTTGTTCTCCAAGATGGCGCATTTCATCCCGTGTGCGAAGGTGGCCACGGCGGAACAAACCGCCAAACTGTTCATAGACCACGTGTTCAAGGTTCACGGTCTGCCACGGTCTATTCTGTCCGACCGCGGGCGGCAGTTCATCTCGAACTTCTGGCAGAAGCTGATGGGCTTCCTAAACGTCAAGATCAACCTGGCGTCGGCGAGACACCCGCAGACCAACGGGCAAGCGGAGCGGGTCAATGCCATCATGCAGCAGTACCTGAGATGCTATGCGAATCAACAGCCTGCGACGTGGGTGGATTACCTGCCGCTCGCCGAGTTCGCCTACAACAACACGAAGCACGTGTCCACGGGGGTCACGCCGTTCTTCGCCAACAACGGGAGGCACCCCAGAACCTTCCCGGGACTGGAAAGACTGGTGGAGGGGGAGCCGCAGACAGCAGATGCGTTCGCGTCGGAGTTGCAAGAGGTTCACGATCAGCTGCGGCGGCACCTGGAGCTGGCCAAACACGCATACAAGGTGCAGGCAGACAAACACAGAAGGGTTGGCGAAGAGATCCAGGTGGGAGACTGGGTCTGGTTAGCAGCCCATGCAGTGCCGGCCAGGTCGTTGGCCAAGAAGAAACTAGGGCATAAGCAACTGGGGCCCTACCAAGTCGAAGAGCAGGTCAACCCGGTGGCTTTCAGGCTGGCGCTTCCGGAGGGTTCCAGAATGCATCCGGTGTTCCACAGATCGGTGCTCACTCCCTACAAGGCACCGCACAGGTTTCAGGAACCCGGCACGGCGCCGAGTCCGCTCCGAGAGGGAACCAGGCAACGGGGAGTGGCACAGGAGGTGCGCCTCAACGAAGTCACGGAGATTTTGGACTCCAGATGGGGGGAAGAGGGGGTAGAATACCTTCTCGCTAAGGAGGGCACCCCGGCCAATGCCAACAGCTGGGTGCCGGGCTACGCTCTAGATGAACCTCTGCTCAAGGAAGAGTTTCATGCCCTCTTTCCCCATAGGCCAATGCCGGCGGACTTTTTCGACGACTGGCTTTTCACGCCCACGCTTTCAGCCAGCACGTTCCGGGGGTTCGACTCGGATGAGGAACCGACACGAGACGCCCGTTCCCCGGAGGGGTCACCCTCGGGATCTGCCTCAGAACCCTCGTATTGGTGGGATGATCGACCAGAGGAGCAGTGGCGCAGGAAGTGGCTGGAGGGTCCAGGACGAGCTACGCCTACAGAAGGAAGCGAGGGAGAGACCGACATGGACTTTTTCGGGGACAACTAGGGTCTCGAGCACGGCGGCACGGAGATGGAAGCAGAGGTGACCGTCGTTGACGAGAGCAGGGAGGAAGAACCGGGAGTCTGCGGATGGAGGCCGGCCACGGGAAGCGAACTGTACC
>NC_138749.1:66527053-66537053 GCF_965113315.1 Podarcis vaucheri | reverse complement strand
AACCTGACCCTAACCCTAACCCTTACCCTAACCCCAACCCTAACCCCAACCCTAACCCCAACCCTAACCCTAACCTTAACCCTAACCCTAACCCTAATCCTAACCTTAACCCCAAGCCTAAACCTAACCGAAACGCTAAACCGAACCCTAACTCTAACTCTAACTCTAACTCTAACTCTAACTCTAACTCTAACTCTAACTCTAACTCTAACCCTAACCCCAACCCTAACCCTAACCCTAACCCTAACACTTACCCTAAGCCTAACCCAAACCCAAACCCTTACCCTTACCCTAACCCAAACCCTAACCCTAACCCTAACTGTCAGGGTTACTTCCAGATCCTAGCTCACAGAGGATCACGCTAGCCAGCGATCGTTAAATAAAAGTCTTTATTGAGTTACAGTCTCCATTCTCGAGCTGCTGCGTGCAACCCTACGTCTTATGCTTAGATCGGCGAAGCTCCGTCTGAGTCTCCGCCCCTTGCGCACCAACTTAATATCCTAGCCCTGCTCCACCTTTTCCGCCTGACAGTTCTCCTCTGGGTCCCTCTGCCCCCCTCGGTCTCTTCCTTCCGGGATTCTTCTGACGCTGACCCCCCTGACTCTTCTGTCTCCTTGCGCCGGGCTTTAGGACCTGGCTCCCTTTCCGGGCTGCCTACCGCTCCACCTTCCTGTGCATTTGAACTTGGCGCGCGCGCCCAACCTTCCACTTTCCGTCTAACCGTCACTTCGCTCCCCGATGAAGGTGTGGCCACTCCTGACTCGTGCCCTCCCTCCTGTGTGTTTCTTGGTGGCTGATTAGCTGTTTTCCCTGTGTAAAGGTCAGAGGGGGCAGGGTTTCTGTTGAGGCAGGGGATTAGCTGTGGGAGGAGCTTATCAGAGTTTGCAGGGCATCAGTTGAAGAAGGAGCAAAAAGGGTTTTCTTGTGTGTGTGTGTTTCTTGGTGGCTGATTAGCTGTTTTCCCTGTGTAAAGGTCAGAGGGGGCAGGGTTTCTGTTGAGGCAGGGGATTAGCTGTGGGAGGAGCTTATCAGAGTTTGTAGGGCAGCAGTTGAAGAAGGAGCAAAAAGGGTTTTCTTGTGTGTGTGTGTGTGTGTTTCTTTCTGGCTGATTAGCTGTTTTCCCTGTGTAAAGGTCAGAGGGGGCAGGGTTTCTGTTGAGGCAGGGGATTAGCTGTGGGAGGAGCTTATCAGAGTTTGTAGGGCAGCAGTTGAAGAAGGAGCAAAAAGGGTTTTCTTGTGTGTGTGTGTTTCTTGGTGGCTGATTAGCTGTTTTCCCTGTGTAAAGGTCAGAGGGGGCAGGGTTTCTGTTGAGGCAGGGGATTAGCTGTGGGAGGAGCTTATCAGAGTTTGTAGGGCAGCAGTTGAAGAAGGAGCAAAAAGGGTTTTCTTGTGTGTGTGTGTTTCTTGGTGGCTGATTAGCTGTTTTCCCTGTGTAAAGGTCAGAGGGGGCAGGGTTTCTGTTGAGGCAGGGGATTAGCTGTGGGAGGAGCTTATCAGAGTTTGTAGGGCAGCAGTTGAAGAAGGAGCAAAAAGGGTTTTCTTGTGTGTGTGTGTTTCTTGGTGGCTGATTAGCTGTTTTCCCTGTGTAAAGGTCAGAGGGGGCAGGGTTTCTGTTGAGGCAGGGGATTAGCTGTGGGAGGAGCTTATCAGAGTTTGTAGGACAGCAGTTGAAGAAGGAGCAAAAAGGGTTTTCTTGTGTGTGTGTGTTTCTTGGTGGCTGATTAGCTGTTTTCCCTGTGTAAAGGTCAGAGGGGGCAGGGTTTCTGTTGAGGCAGGGGATTAGCTGTGGGAAGAGCTTATCAGAGTTTGTAGGGCAGCAGTTGAAGAAGGAGCAAAAAGGGTTTTCTTGTGTGTGTGTGTTTCTTTGTGGCTGATTAGCTGTTTTCCCTGTGTAAAGGTCAGAGGGGGCAGGGTTTCTGTTGAGGCAGGGGATTAGCTGTGGGAGGAGCTTATCAGAGTTTGTAGGGCAGCAGTTGAAGAAGGAGCAAAAAGGGTTTTCTTGTGTGTGTGTGTTTCTTTGTGGCTGATTAGCTGTCTTCCCTGTGTAAAGGTCAGAGGGGGCAGGGTTTCTGTTGAGGCAGGGGATTAGCTGTGGGAGGAGCTTATCAGAGTTTGCAGGGCAGCAGTTGAAGAAGGAGCAAAAAGGGTTTTCTTGTGTGTGTGTGTTTCTTTGTGGCTGATTAGCTGTTTTCCCTGTGTAAAGGTCAGAGGGAGCAGGGTTTCTGTTGAGGCAGGGGATTAGCTGTGGGAGGAGCTTATCAGAGTTTGTAGGGTAGCGGCGCGCGCCTAGCGGCGTGTGCAGTTATACCCATCTTTTAGATTTAGGGGAGCTAGTCTCAAACGTTTGTTGGGGGAGACCTAGGTTTTTTTTTGTGGGGGAAGTTATTTGTCCTGTCTTCAAGCTTTTTATGATGGAGGACCTCTGTAGCCACCCCCCAACAACACGATCTCATGATGGAAGGGGAGGGAACAGCTGCAGTCGCCTGCGATTCCTGCGCAATGTTTGCCATCTTGCCAAAGGTTGCAGGCAGCTTTACCTGCAGCAATTGCATGTTGATTGCCCTTTTAAAAGACAAAGTCCAGCAACTGGAGGAACGTGTAGCTACGCTCCAAAGAATTAGAGAGCTGGAGCTCTTCTTGGAAGCAACAGAGCACACCGTCTCCACCAAGGAGGAGACAGGGGACTCCCCTGAGAAGGAGGCTTGTTCACCAACACAGGAGCCAGATATATGGAGAAACGTGACTCAAAGAAGTAGGAGGCCCAGGGTTCACTCTGATTGTTTAGAAATACACAATCGCTTTGAGGTCCTCTCCCCTAGCATGGAAGACGAAGAGCAGACTCCATTTGAGGATCTCTCCCTCATTACAGTTGATCAGGTATATGAAGACGAGCAGCAAAGTCAGTCCTCAGGGAATGTGCAGGTGACCTTGGAACGGACAGCTCACGGAAGAACCCCGACCAAACCCAAGAGGAGGCGTGTAGTGGTGATAGGGGATTCCCTACTGAGGGGAACAGAAGCAGTGATCTGTGGGCCTGACAAGATGTCTCGGGAAGTGTGCTGTCTCCCCGGGGCTAAGATCCAAGATGTAACTGAACGACTGCAAGGAATCATAAAACCCACTGACGAATACCCCTTCCTCTTGGTTCATGTGGGAACCAATGACACTGCAAGCAATAGCCTCCAGAAGATCAAAAGAGACTACGAGGCTCTCGGCAGGAAATTGAAGCAACTAAATGCACAAATTGTCATCTCGTCTGTCCTCCCAGTTGAACGACGTGGCCCAGAGAGAGAGGGGAAAATAGTGGAAGTGAACAGCTGGCTTCGCAAATGGTGTAAACAGGAACGGTTTGGATTCTTAGATCACGGACTGCAGTTTCTTGAAGATGGACTTCTGGCAAGTGATGGGCTGCACCTCACAACGGTTGGGAGAAATGTTTTTGCCAAAAATCTCAGAAACCTCATCAGGAGGGCTTTAAACTGACTAATGTGGGGGAGGGAGACAGTGCTCCTGAAGGTAGGAGTCTATCAATTAATGAAGATGATCATCCAAATGTCATAGACCAAATGGAGCAAACAGCATGCGGACCTAGTGGTGGGAGGAAAAAATCCTTAAATAAGATACACGGGGGAATGATTAATGGACTTCAATGTCTGTACACTAATGCGCAAAGCATGGGAAATAAACAAGATGAGCTTGAGCTCTTGGTACAGCAAACTAAATATGACATAATAGGCATCACTGAAACCTGGTGGGATAAGTCCCACGATTGGAATGTAATAATGGGGGGATACAATCTATTTCAGAGAAACAGACCAGACAAGAAAGGAGGAGGAGTGGCGTTATATGTCAGGGATGTGTATACCTGTGAAGAGATCCAAGATTTAGAACCTCAAAGCCAAAGTGAGAGCATTTGGGTCAAAATTAAGGGAGAGAAGAATAACAGAGACCTCATTGTGGGAGTTTACTATAGATCCCCAAGCCAAACGGAGGGCATAGATGATGCCTTCCTGGAACAGATGGCCAAGCATGCAAAAGGAAGGGAGATAGTAGTAATGGGGGACTTCAATTACCCGGATATTTGTTGGACGTCAAACTCAGCCAAGAGCATAAGGTCAAACAGATTCCTCACTGGCCTTGCAGACAACTTCATTGTCCAGAAAGTGGGAGAAGCAACAAGAGGAACAGCCATTTTAGATCTGGTCCTAACCAATGTTGATGACCTGGTTAGTGGGGTAGATGTGGAAGGATCATTAGGCGCGAGTGATCATGCTCTTCTGAAGTTTACTATACAGCGGAAAGGAGCAGCCAAGCATACTAGGACTCAATTTCTTGACTTTAAGAAAGCCGACTTCATAAAACTTAGGGAAGTGCTGGGTGAGATCCCATGGACAGCAATACTAAAAGGAAAGGGAGTTCATGATGGCTGGGAGTTTGTTAAGAGGGAGATAGTAAAAGCACAACGACAGGCAATACCAATGAGACGGAAACGTGGAAGGTGCCTAAAGAAGCCAGGGTGGCTATCTAAAGAACTTTTAACTGAATTAAGATTAAAAAAGGATGTGTACAAAAAATGGAAAAGGGGGGAAACCACCAAAGAGGAATTCAAACAAATAGCCAGCACGTGTAGACACAAAGTCAGAAAAGCTAAAGCACAGAATGAACTCAGGCTTGCTAGAGAGGTTAAAAGCAACAAAAAAGGCTTTTATGGGTATGTTCGTAGCAAAAGGAAGAACAAAGAAACAGTGGGGTCACTCAGAGGAGAAGATGGTGAAATGCAAACAGGGGACACAGAAAGGGCTGAACTCCTCAATGCCTTCTTTGCCTCAGTCTTCTCCGATAAAGAAAACAATGCCCGACCTGAAGAATTTGGAGCAAATGATTCAGCAAAGGAAACACAGCCCAGAATAACTAAGGAGATAGTACAAGAATATTTGGCTAGTTTAGATGTATTCAAGTCTCCAGGGCCAGATGAACTGCATCCAAGAGTATTAAAAGAACTGGCAGATGTGATCTCAGAACCACTGGCAGTCATCTTTGAGAATTCCTGGAGAACAGGCGAAGTCCCGGCAGACTGGAGGAGGGCAAATGTTGTCCCTATTTTCAAAAAGGGGAAAAGAGAGGACCCAAATAATTACTGCCCAGTCAGTCTGACATCAATACCAGGGAAGATTCTGGAACAGATCATTAAGCAAACAGTCTGTGAGCACCTAGAAAGGAATGCTGTGATCACCAATAGTCAGCATGGATTTCTGAAAAATAAGTCATGTCAGACTAACCTGATCTCGTTTTTTGACAGAATTACAAGCCTGGTAGATGAAGGGAACGCAGTGGATGTAGCCTACCTTGATTTCAGCAAGGCATTTGACAAGGTGCCCCATGATATTCTTGTAAAGAAGCTGGTAAAATGCGGTCTTGACTATGCTACCACTCAGTGGATTTGTAACTGGCTGACTGCCCGAACCCAAAGGGTGCTCATCAATGGTTCCTCTTCATCCTGGAGAAGAGTGACTAGTGGGGTGCCACAGGGTTCTGTCTTGGGCCCGGTCTTATTCAACATCTTTATCAACGACTTGGATGATGGACTCAAGGGCATCCTGATCAAATTTGCAGATGACACCAAACTGGGAGGGGTGGCTAACACCCCAGAGGACAGGATCACACTTCAAAACGACCTTGACAGATTAGAGAACTGGGCCAAAACAAACAAGATGAATTTTAACAGGGAGAAATGTAAAGTATTGCACTTGGGCAAAAAAAATGAGAGGCACAAATACAAGATGGGTGACACCTGGCTTGAGAGCAGTACATGTGAAAAGGATCTAGGAGTCTTGGTTGACCACAAACTTGACATGAGCCAACAGTGTGACGCGGCAGCTAAAAAAGCCAATGCAATTCTGGGCCTCATCAATAGGAGTATAGCATCTAGATCAAGGGAAGTAATAGTGCCACTGTATTCTGCTCTGGTCAGACCACACCTGGAGTACTGTGTCCAGTTCTGGGCACCACAATTCAAGAAGGACACTGACAAACTGGAACGTGTCCAGAGGAGGGCAACCAAAATGGTCAAAGGCCTGGAAACGATGCCTTATGAGGAACGGCTAAGGGAGCTGGGCATGTTTAGCCTGGAGAAGAGGAGGTTAAGGGGTGATATGATAGCCATGTTCAAATATATAAAAGGATGTCACATAGAGGAGGGAGAAAGGTTGTTTTCTGCTGCTCCAGAGAAGCGGACACGGAGCAATGGATCCAAACTACAAGAAAGAAGATTCCACCTAAACATTAGGAAGAACTTCCTGACAGTAAGAGCTGTTCGACAGTGGAATTTGCTGCCAAGGAGTGTGGTGGAGTCTCCTACTTTGGAGGTCTTTAAGCAGAGGCTTGACAACCATATGTCAGGAGTGCTCTGATGGTGTTTCCTGCTTGGCAGGGGGTTGGACTCGATGGCCCTTGTGGTCTCTTCCAACTCTATGATTCTATGATTCTATGATTCTATGACTCTCTCCCATGGCTCGACGGGAGTTTGCAGCGGTTCCAACAGTCCGGCCGGCGGTCTGTGCACTGGTTTGGCCCTCTGGCAGGTGTCGCACCTCGCCACGTAGTCCGCGACATCCCCTCTCATTCCGGGCCACCAGAAATCCCTGGCGACTAATTCCACCGTCTTCTCCTTGCCAAAGTGCCCGGCAGTGGGCGCGTCGTGCAGCTGATGCAGTACCTTGGCGCGAAGTTCGTCTCCCGGCACGTAGATGGCCCCTTTGCGGATGAGCAATCCATCTCTCAGCTGGAACCCGTCGGTCGCTGCCGTGACCCTTTGCATCTCTGCCATCTTTGCTTGCGCGAAGGAGTCATTCTGCAACGCTCGTCGCACCGCCTCCAGGTCCACTGTCGCCGCAGCGCACGCCCACACTGTTGGTGCGAAGATGTGCATGGCGGCCGCTGGCGTGGCGTCCTCCAGATACTGTGGCTTACGGGAGAGCGCGTCCGCCATGATGTTGGTGTCCCCCGGGACATACTCTATTCGGAAATCGAAGTTCGCAAAGAACTCAGCCCAACGTATCTGCCTCTGGTTCAGGAACTGTGCCGTGCGCCAGTGCTCCAGATTCTTGTGGTCTGTGCAGACCTGCACCGTGTGCTTGGCTCCAATCAGGAAGTGCCTCCATGCTTTGAACGCTGCATGAATAGCCAGCAACTCCCTGTCCCAGATGGTGTAGTTCTGTTCGGACTTGCTGAGCTTCCTGGAGTAAAATGCTCCCGGCCTCCAAACCCCCTGCGGGTCCTTCTGCAGCAGGACTGCTCCGACGGCCCTGTCCGAGGCGTCTGTTTCAACTCTCATCGGCCTGCTGGGGTCGACATGAAGTAGCTGTTCTTCCGACGCGAAAAGACGCTTGAGTGCCTGAAAGGACTGCTCCGCCTGTGCTGTCCAGATGAACTTCTGTTTCTTGGAACTGAGCGTGTCCGTGATGGCCGCTGTCTGCATAGCGAAGCCTTTGATGAACTTGCGATAGAAGTTCGCGAAGCCGACAAACCGTTGGACCTCCTTCCGGTTGCGTGGGCTTTTCCAAACAAACACCGCTCGAACCTTGGCGCTGTCCATGGCGAGCCCCTTGTCAGACAACTTGTAGCCCAGGAAATCCACTACGAGTTTTTTTGGGGGCGTGTCTCGCTTCTTCACAAAGAATACAGGACTGCCCCCCGCTGCCTGGGACTCTCGGATGAAACCGCGCTCCAAATTATGATCTATGAACTCTTTGAGTTCCTGCAGTTCGTCTTCAGACATGGAATACAGCTTCCCTTTGGGCAGCGCCGCCCCCGGCAGCAGGTCAATTTTGCAGTCATATGGTCTGTGGGGGGGTAGCTTGTCTGCCTCCTTCTCGCAGAAAACCTCCAAAAATTCTGCGTACTTGTGGGGAATCGCTTGCAGCGTGCCTAGCAGCAGCTGTGACTCCTCTTGCTCCCCTTCCTGCTGGGGCAAGATGCAGTGTTCAGCACAAAAGGAAGAGCCGAAGGTCAGCTGCCTCTGGTACCAAGCCAGCGTCGGGCTGTGCTTGTCCAGCCAACTCATGCCCAATACAATAGGCGTGTCCGACAGTTGAGTGACGTTGAAGCTGATGATTTCCCTGTGATTTCCAAGCCGCAGCACCATAGGTGGCGTCTGCTTCACCACTTGCCCCCCTAACAGCTCCCTGCCATCCACCGTGACAACCTGCAGGGGCAGCGTGGCAGGCAGCAACTGTATAGCGTGCCGGTCGACAAAGTCCTGCCCTATGAAGTCTGCGTTGCTTCCCGAGTCGACGGTGATTGGCACGTCCATGGTGATTCCATTGGGTAGCTGGAGCGATGTGGTGAGCCTCACTACTGGCTTGGGCAGGAGGCGGTCCATGGGCGGTAAAATCTCTGGGGACTGCTTCACTGACACGTCTGGCTGGGCCCCAGTGCCTCTTCCTCCTGCCAGACATCGTCGTTTCCCTGCTGTGGTTCTCCGTGCTGCGTTGCTGCAGTCACCATCGCTGAGGCTGCAGTGTGCTTGTGGAGCCTCCGGGGACACTCTTTCGCCATATGCCCTGGATCCTCGCAGATATAACACTTCCTGTTCCCTCTAGGAGGCTTCGCTTTCGCTGCTGCCGGTGCTAGGGCTCTGGCTGCTGACTGAGCCCTTGCACTCCCAACCTCCATCGGTTCCACCCCTCCCCCTGTTGGAGGCGTGGATTGCGCACGCGCTGCTTCTCTGGGAAGGAAGGAGGAGCCCCTGGCTGGTTCGCGCCCGCTGCGCCCTTCGTCCCTGCTCCACGGACGTTCTTCCAGCCGCACCCCCACCGCCAGCGCCCTCTGAACGATCTCCTGCGTGGTCCGGGGTCTCTCCCCCCTCGCAATCTCATCTTTAACCGAGTTGTGCAAGCCCTCCCAAAAAAGGTCTCTGACAGGAGCCGAATCTCTGTCCCATTCCAGGGCACTGACCAAAGCGAAAAAGCGGGCATGATACTGCCTTACGCTGGCCCTCCCTTGCCTTAGTCCATGCACCTCCTTTCGGGCAAGATCCACGTCAATGCTTGATAAAAAACAGCCATCCATCGGTTTAATAAAGGCGTCTGCATTTTGGAGCGCAGGATCCTTATCTCTCCACAAATTGCGCAGCCATGCTTTAGCGTCTCCATGCAAATGGGACATGATGAACCCCACTTTCTCTTGTTCATCTCTAAAGTCTTTGTGCAGTAGTTGCAGTGCACACATTACGTCTGCTCTAAAGTTGGGGTACTGTTGCAAATTCCCATCGAAGTGCGAGACTAGACCGCCTGTGCGTCTCCCCAACCCAATCCCCTCTGATTTGGGTGTCTGTTGCCCTTGCTTCGTAAGCACGTCCAACCTGACCTGGAGATCCCTGTAGGCGGCAGCTGCTTCCTCCTCTCTCTTCCTGGACGCCAGCGCCTCGGCAGTCAGTCGTGAAACTGCTTCTCTGAGTTCCGTTATTTGCTGTTCGGCCGTCATGTTGTCTGCCGTTCGTGAGCTCTCTTGTAGGCACCCGCTTTCTCTCCTCTCCGCGAGGCCGTGGATGCCCACAATTTGAAGAGACGGAGCTTACTGTCAGGGTTACTTCCAGATCCTAGCTCACAGAGGATCACGCTAGCCAGCGATTGTTAAATAAAAGTCTTTATTGAGTTACAGTCTCCATTCTCGAGCTGCTGCGTGCAACCCTACGTCTTGTGCTTAGATCGGCGAAGCTCCGTCTGAGTCTCCGCCCCTTGCGCACCAACTTAATATCCTAGCCCTGCTCCACCTTTTCCGCCTGACAGTTCTCCTCTGGGTCCCTCTGCCCCCCTGGGTCTCTTCCTTCCGGGATTCTTCTGACGCTGACCCCCCGGACCCTTCTGTCTCCTTGCGCCGGGCTTTAGGACCTGGCTCCCTTTCCGGGCTGCCTACTGCGCCACCTTCCTGTGCATTTGAACTTGGCGCGCGCGCCCAACCTTCCACTTTCCGTCTAACCGTCACTTCGCTCCCCGATGAA
>NC_138749.1:66514553-66519553 GCF_965113315.1 Podarcis vaucheri | reverse complement strand
GATTCACTGGAAAGGCTCGGAGATCTCGGGTCGTCGTCATCACTCATCCTTTCTTCTGCCTCCTCCCCCTCGCTTTCTGTTTCCTCCCTTGCCCTCGCCTCTGCTCCTGAACCCCTGACATCCATCCCCCCCTCGAAGCCCCCTCTTCCCCCCTCCCCTCCTTCCGGTGCGGGAACTGGGTGCTGCAGTGTCAAGGGGACGAATGTCGGGTACAGTTCGCTTCCCGTGGCGGGCCTCCATCCGAAGTCTTCCGGTTCTTCCTCCCTGCTCTCGTCGACGACGGTCACCTCTGCTTCCATCTCTGTGCCACCGTGCTCGAGACCCTGGTCGTCCCCGAAAATGTCCATGTCCGTCTCTCCCTCGCTTCCTTCTGGAGGCGTTGCTCGTCCTGGACCCTCCAGCCACTGTCTGCGCCACTGCTCCTCTGGTCGATCATCCCACCAATACGAGGGTTCCGAAGCAGACCCCGAGGGCGACCCCTCCGGGGAACGGGCGTCTCGTGTCGGTTCCTCATCCGAGTCGAACCCCCGGAACGTGCTGGCTGAAAGCGTGGGCGTGAAAAGCCAGTCGTCGAAAAAGTCCGCTGGCATTGGCCTATGGGGGAAGAGGGCATGAAACTCTTCCTTGAGCAGAGGTTCATCTAAAGCGTAGCCCGGCACCCAGCTGTTGGCACTGGCCGGGGTGCCCTCCTTAGCGAGAAGGTATTCTACCCCCTCTTCCCCCCATCTGGAGTCCAAAATCTCCGTGACTTCGTTGAGGCGCACCTCCTGTGCCACTCCCCGTTGCCTGGTTCCCTCTCGGAGCGGACTCGGCGCCGTTCCGGGTTCCTGAAACCTGTGTGGTTCCTTGTAGGGAGTGAGCACCGATCTGTGGAACACCGGATGCATTCTGGAACCCTTCGGAAGCGCCAGCCTGAAGGCCACCGGGTTGACCTGCTCTTCGACTTGGTAGGGCCCTAGTTGCTTATGCCCTAGTTTCTTCTTGGCCAACGACCTGGCCGGCACTGCGTGGGCTGCTAACCAGACCCAGTCTCCCACATGGATCTCTTCGCCAACCCTTCTGTGTTTGTCTGCCTGCACCTTGTATGCGTGTTTGGCCAGCTCCAGGTGCCGCCGCAGCTGATCGTGGACCTCCTGCAACTCCGACGCGAACGCATCTGCTGTCTGCGGCTCCCCCTCCACCAGTCTTTCCAGTCCCGGGAAGGTTCTGGGGTGCCTCCCGTTGTTGGCGAAGAACGGCGTGACCCCCGTGGACACGTGCTTCGTGTTGTTGTAGGCGAACTCGGCGAGCGGCAGGTAATCCACCCACGTCGCAGGCTGTTGATTCGCATAGCATCTCAGGTACTGCTGCATGATGGCATTGACCCGCTCCGCTTGCCCGTTGGTCTGCGGGTGTCTCGCCGACGCCAGGTTGATCTTGACGTTTAGGAAGCCCATCAGCTTCTGCCAGAAATTCGAGATGAACTGCTGCCCGCGGTCGGACAGAATAGACCGTGGCAGACCGTGAACCTTGAACACGTGGTCTATGAACAGTTTGGCGGTCTGTTCCGCCGTGGCCACCTTCGCACACGGGATGAAATGTGCCATTTTGGAGAACAAGTCCACCACCACCAGCACGGCCGTCTTGCCCCTCGAGCTGGGCAGATCCGTGACAAAGTCCAGGGCGACTCTCTCCCATGGCTCGACCGGAGTTTGCAGCGGTTCCAACAGTCCGGCCGGCGGTCTGTGCACTGGTTTGGCCCTCTGGCAGGTGTCGCACCTCGCCACATAGTCCGCGACCTCCCCTCTCATTCCGGGCCACCAGAAATCCCTGGCGACTAATTCCACCGTCTTCTCCTTGCCAAAGTGCCCGGCAGTGGGCGCGTCGTGCAGCTGATGCAGTACCTTGGCGCGAAGTTCGTCTCCCGGCACGTAGATGGCCCCTTTGCGGATGAGCAATCCATCTCTCAGCTGGAACCCGTCGGTCGCTGCCGTGACCCTTTGCATCTCTGCCATCTTTGCTTGCGCGAAGGAGTCGTTCTGCAACGCTCGTCGCACCGCCTCCAGGTCCACTGTCGCCGCAGCGCACGCCCACACTGTTGGTGCGAAGATGTGCATGGCGGCCGCTGGCGTGGCGTCCTCCAGATACTGTGGCTTACGGGAGAGCGCGTCCGCCATGATGTTGGTGTCCCCCGGGACATACTCTATCCGGAAGTCGAAGTTCGCAAAGAACTCAGCCCAACGGATCTGCCTCTGGTTCAGGAACTGTGCCGTGCGCCAGTGCTCCAGATTCTTGTGGTCCGTGCAGACCTGCACCGTGTGCTTGGCTCCAATCAGGAAGTGCCTCCATGCTTTGAACGCTGCATGAATAGCCAGCAACTCCCTGTCCCAGATGGTGTAATTCTGTTCGGACTTGCTGAGCTTCCTGGAGTAAAACGCTCCCGGCCTCCAAACCCCCTGCGGGTCCTTCTGCAGCAGGACTGCTCCGACGGCCCTGTCCGAGGCGTCTGTTTCAACTCTCATTGGCCTGCTGGGGTCGACATGAAGCAGCTGTTCCTCCGACGCGAAAAGACGCTTGAGTGCCTGAAAAGACTGCTCCGCCTGCGCTGTCCAGATGAACTTCTTTTTCTTGGAACTGAGCGTGTCCGTGATGGCCGCTGTCTGCATAGCGAAGCCTTTGATGAACTTGCGATAGAAGTTCGCGAAGCCGACAAACCGTTGGACCTCCTTCCGGTTGCGTGGGCTTTTCCAATCCAACACCGCTCGAACCTTGGCGCTGTCCATGGCGAGCCCCTTGTCAGACAGCTTGTAGCCCAGGAAATCCACCTCCGTCACGTCGAATTGGCACTTCTCCAGCTTGGCGTAAAGCCTATGTTGCTGGAGCCTCCTCAGCACTTCCCTGACGTGTCTGTCATGCTCCTGCTGCGATTCCGAAAAGATCAGGATGTCATCCAAGAAGCAGACGCACGTCTTGTAGAGGAGCCCCGCCAACACGTGATGCATGAAAGCTTGAAAAACGTGGGAGCCATTTTGCAATCCAAAAGGCATAACTCTATATTCGTAGGTGCCCAGGGGCGTGAACATGGCTGTCTTCCACTCATCACCTTCCCGCATGCGAATGAGGTTGTACGCCCCTCGCAGGTCCAACTTGGTGAACACGCTGCCCTTGCGTACCTTTGCGAGGAGGTCGTCGATCCGGGGCATGGGGAAGTCCGATGGCTTGGTGACACTGTTCAAAATGCGGTAGTCCACTACGAGTCTTTTTTGGGGCGTGTCTCGCTTCTTCACAAAGAATACAGGACTGCCCCCCGCTGCCTGGGACTCTCGGATGAAACCGCGCTTCAAATTATGATCTATGAACTCTTTGAGTTCCTGCAGTTCGTCTTCAGACATGGAATACAGCTTCCCTTTGGGCAGCGCCGCCCCCGGCAGCAGGTCAATTTTGCAGTCATATGGTCTGTGGTGGGGTAGCTTGTCTGCCTCCTTCTCGCAGAAAACCTCCAAAAATTCTGCGTACTTGTGGGGAATCGCTTGCAGCGTGCCTAGCAGCATCTGTGACTCCTCTTGCTCCCCTTCCTGCTGGGGCATGATGCAGTGTTCAGCACAAAAGGAAGAGCCAAAGGTCAGCTGCCTCTGGTACCAAGCCAGCGTCGGGCTGTGCTTGTCCAGCCAACTCATGCCCAATACAATAGGCGTGTCCGAGAGTTGAGTGACGTTGAAGCTGATAATTTCCCTGTGATTTCCAAGCCGCAGCACCATAGGTGGCGTCTGCTTCACCACTTGCCCCCCTAACAGCTCCCTGCCATCCACCGTGACAACCTGCAGGGGCAGCGTGGCAGGCAGCAACTGTATAGCGTGCCGGTCGACAAAGTCCTGCCCTATGAAGTCTGCGTTGCTTCCCGAGTCGACGGTGATTGGCACGTCCATGGTGATTCCATTGGGTAGCTGGAGCGATGTGGTGAGCCTCACTACTGGCTTGGGCGGGAGGGGGTCCATGGGCGGTAAAATCTCTGGGGACTGCTTCACTGACACGTCTGGCTGGGCCCCAGTGCCTCTTCCTCCAGCCAGACATCGTCGTTTCCCTGCTGTGGTTCTCCGTGCTGCGTTGCTGCAGTCACCATCGCTGAGGCTGCAGTGTGCTTGTGGAGCCTCCGGGGACACTCTTTCGCCATATGCCCTGGATCCTCGCAGATATAACACTTCCTGTTCCCTCTAGGAGGCTTCGCTTTCGCTGCTGCCGGTGCTAGGGCTCTGGCTGCTGACTGAGCCCTTGCACTCCCAACCTCCATCGGTTCCACCCCTCCCCCTGTTGGAGGCGTGGATTGCGCACGCGCTGCTTCTCTGGGAAGGAAGGAGGAGCCCCTGGCTGGTTCGCGCCCGCTGCGCCCTTCGTCCCTGCTCCACGGACGTTCTTCCAGCCGCACCCCCACCGCCAGCGCCCTCTGAACGATCTCCTGCGTGGTCCGGGGTCTCTCCCCCCTCGCAATCTCATCTTTAACCGAGTTGTGCAAGCCCTCCCAAAAAAGGTCTCTGACAGGAGCCGAATCTCTGTCCCATTCCAGGGCACTGACCAAAGCGAAAAAGCGGGCATGATACTGCCTTACGCTGGCCCTCCCTTGCCTTAGTCCATGCACCTCCTTTCGGGCAAGATCCACGTCAATGCTTGATAAAAAACAGCCATCCATCGGTTTAATAAAGGCGTCTGCATTTTGGAGCGCAGGATCCTTATCTCTCCACAAATTGCGCAGCCATGCTTTAGCGTCTCCATGCAAATGGGACATGATGAACCCCACTTTCTCTTGTTCATCTCTAAAGTCTTTGTGCAGTAGTTGCAGTGCACACATTACGTCTGCTCTAAAGTTGGGGTACTGTTGCAAATTCCCATCGAAGTGCGAGACTAGACCGCCTGTGCGTCTCCCCAACCCAATCCCCTCTGATTTGGGTGTCTGTTGCCCTTGCTTCGTAAGCACGTCCAACCTGACCTGGAGATCCCTGTAGGCGGCAGCTGCTTCCTCCTCTCTC
>NC_138749.1:66502053-66507053 GCF_965113315.1 Podarcis vaucheri | reverse complement strand
CCTTGCCCTGGCCACTGGTGCTCCTTTTTGTGAATCTTCTGATTCACTGGAAAGGCTCGGAGATCTCGGGTCGTCGTCATCACTCATCCTTTCTTCTGCCTCCTCCCCCTCGCTCTCTGTTTCCTCCCTTGCCCTCGCCTCTGCTCCTGAACCCCTGACATCCATCCCCCCCTCGAAGCCCCCTCTTCCCCCCTCCCCTCCTTCCGGTGCGGGAACTGGGTGCTGCAGTGTCAAGGGGACGAATGTCGGGTACAGTTCGCTTCCCGTGGCGGGCCTCCATCCGAAGTCTTCCGGTTCTTCCTCCCTGCTCTCGTCGACGACGGTCACCTCTGCTTCCATCTCTGTGCCGCCGTGCTCAAGACCCTGGTCGTCCCCGAAAATGTCCATGTCCGTCTCTCCCTCGCTTCCTTCTGGAGGCGTTGCTCGTCCTGGACCCTCCAGCCACTGTCTGCGCCACTGCTCCTCTGGTCGATCATCCCACCAATACGAGGGTTCCGAAGCAGACCCCGAGGGCGACCCCTCCGGGGAACGGGCGTCTCGTGTCGGTTCCTCATCCGAGTCGAACCCCCGGAACGTGCTGGCTGAAAGCGTGGGCGTGAAAAGCCAGTCGTCGAAAAAGTCCGCTGGCATTGGCCTATGGGGGAAGAGGGCATGAAACTCTTCCTTGAGCAGAGGTTCATCTAAAGCGTAGCCCGGCACCCAGCTGTTGGCACTGGCCGGGGTGCCCTCCTTAGCGAGAAGGTATTCTACCCCCTCTTCCCCCCATCTGGAGTCCAAAATCTCCGTGACTTCGTTGAGGCGCACCTCCTGTGCCACTCCCCGTTGCCTGGTTCCCTCTCGGAGCGGACTCGGCGCCGTTCCGGGTTCCTGAAACCTGTGCGGTGCCTTGTAGGGAGTGAGCACCGATCTGTGGAACACCGGATGCATTCTGGAACCCTTCGGAAGCGCCAGCCTGAAGGCCACCGGGTTGACCTGCTCTTCGACTTGGTAGGGCCCTAGTTGCTTATGCCCTAGTTTCTTCTTGGCCAACGACCTGGCCGGCACTGCGTGGGCTGCTAACCAGACCCAGTCTCCCACATGGATCTCTTCGCCAACCCTTCTGTGTTTGTCTGCCTGCACCTTGTATGCGTGTTTGGCCAGCTCCAGGTGCCGCCGCAGCTGATCGTGGACCTCCTGCAACTCCGACGCGAACGCATCTGCTGTCTGCGGCTCCCCCTCCACCAGTCTTTCCAGTCCCGGGAAGGTTCTGGGGTGCCTCCCGTTGTTGGCGAAGAACGGCGTGACCCCCGTGGACACGTGCTTCGTGTTGTTGTAGGCGAACCCGGCGAGCGGCAGGTAATCCACCCACGTCGCAGGCTGTTGATTCGCATAGCATCTCAGGTACTGCTGCATGATGGCATTGACCCGCTCCGCTTGCCCGTTGGTCTGCGGGTGTCTCGCCGACGCCAGGTTGATCTTGACGTTTAGGAAGCCCATCAGCTTCTGCCAGAAATTCGAGATGAACTGCTGCCCGCGGTCGGACAGAATAGACCGTGGCAGACCGTGAACCTTGAACACGTGGTCTATGAACAGTTTGGCGGTCTGTTCCGCCGTGGCCACCTTCGCACACGGGATGAAATGTGCCATCTTGGAGAACAAGTCCACCACCACCAGCACGGCCGTCTTGCCCCTCGAGCTGGGCAGATCCGTGACAAAGTCCAGGGCGACTCTCTCCCATGGCTCGACCGGAGTTTGCAGCGGTTCCAACAGTCCGGCCGGCGGTCTGTGCACTGGTTTGGCCCTCTGGCAGGTGTCGCACCTCGCCACATAGTCCGCGACCTCCCCTCTCATTCCGGGCCACCAGAAATCCCTGGCGACTAATTCCACCGTCTTCTCCTTGCCAAAGTGCCCGGCAGTGGGCGCGTCGTGCAGCTGATGCAGTACCTTGGCGCGAAGTTCGTCTCCCGGCACGTAGATGGCCCCTTTGCGGATGAGCAATCCATCTCTCAGCTGGAACCCGTCGGTCGCTGCCGTGACCCTTTGCATCTCTGCCATCTTTGCTTGCGCGAAGGAGTCGTTCTGCAACGCTCGTCGCACCGCCTCCAGGTCCACTGTCGCCGCAGCGCACGCCCACACTGTTGGTGCGAAGATGTGCATGGCGGCCGCTGGCGTGGCGTCCTCCAGATACTGTGGCTTACGGGAGAGCGCGTCCGCCATGATGTTGGTGTCCCCCGGGACATACTCTATCCGGAAGTCGAAGTTCGCAAAGAACTCAGCCCAACGGATCTGCCTCTGGTTCAGGAACTGTGCCGTGCGCCAGTGCTCCAGATTCTTGTGGTCCGTGCAGACCTGCACCGTGTGCTTGGCTCCAATCAGGAAGTGCCTCCATGCTTTGAACGCTGCATGAATAGCCAGCAACTCCCTGTCCCAGATGGTGTAATTCTGTTCGGACTTGCTGAGCTTCCTGGAGTAAAACGCTCCCGGCCTCCAAACCCCCTGCGGGTCCTTCTGCAGCAGGACTGCTCCGACGGCCCTGTCCGAGGCGTCTGTTTCAACTCTCATCGGCCTGCTGGGGTCAACATGAAGCAGCTGTTCCTCCGACGCGAAAAGACGCTTGAGTGCCTGAAAAGACTGCTCCGCCTGCGCTGTCCAGATGAACTTCTTTTTCTTGGAACTGAGCGTGTCCATGATGGCCGCTGTCTGCATAGCGAAGCCTTTGATGAACTTGCGATAGAAGTTCGCGAAGCCGACAAACCGTTGGACCTCCTTCCGGTTGCGTGGGCTTTTCCAATCCAACACCGCTCGAACCTTGGCGCTGTCCATGGCGAGCCCCTTGTCAGACAGCTTGTAGCCCAGGAAATCCACCTCCGTCACGTCGAATTGGCACTTCTCCAGCTTGGCGTAAAGCCTATGTTGCTGGAGCCTGCTCAGCACTTCCCTGACGTGTCTGTCATGCTCCTGCTGCGATTCCGAAAAGATCAGGATGTCATCCAAGAAGCAGACGCACGTCTTGTAGAGGAGCCCCGCCAACACGTGATGCATGAAAGCTTGAAAAACGTGGGAGCCATTTTGCAATCCAAAAGGCATAACTCTATATTCGTAGGGGCCCAGGGGCGTGAACATGGCTGTCTTCCACTCATCACCTTCCCGCATGCGAATGAGGTTGTACGCCCCTCGCAGGTCCAACTTGGTGAACACGCTGCCCTTGCGTACCTTTGCGAGGAGGTCGTCGATCCGGGGCATGGGGAAGTCCGATGGCTTGGTGACACTGTTCAAAATGCGGTAGTCCACTACGAGTCTTTTTTGGGGCGTGTCTCGCTTCTTCACAAAGAATACAGGACTGCCCCCCGCTGCCTGGGACTCTCGGATGAAACCGCGCTTCAAATTATGATCTATGAACTCTTTGAGTTCCTGCAGTTCGTCTTCAGACATGGAATACAGCTTCCCTTTGGGCAGCGCCGCCCCCGGCAGCAGGTCAATTTTGCAGTCATATGGTCTGTGGGGGGGTAGCTTGTCTGCCTCCTTCTCGCAGAAAACCTCCAAAAATTCTGCGTACTTGTGGGGAATCGCTTGCAGCGTGCCTAGCAGCATCTGTGACTCCTCTTGCTCCCCTTCCTGCTGGGGCATGATGCAGTGTTCAGCAAAAAAGGAAGAGCCAAAGGTCAGCTGCCTCTGGTACCAAGCCAGCGTCGGGCTGTGCTTGTCCAGCCAACTCATGCCCAATACAATAGGCGTGTCCGAGAGTTGAGTGACGTTGAAGCTGATAATTTCCCTGTGATTTCCAAGCCGCAGCACCATAGGTGGCGTCTGCTTCACCACTTGCCCCCCTAACAGCTCCCTGCCATCCACCGTGACAACCTGCAGGGGCAGCGTGGCAGGCAGCAACTGTATAGCGTGCCGGTCGACAAAGTCCTGCCCTATGAAGTCTGCGTTGCTTCCCGAGTCGACGGTGATTGGCACGTCCATGGTGATTCCATTGGGTAGCTGGAGCGATGTGGTGAGCCTCACTACTGGCTTGGGCGGGAGGGGGTCCATGGGCGGTAAAATCTCTGGGGACTGCTTCACTGACACGTCTGGCTGGGCCCCAGTGCCTCTTCCTCCAGCCAGACATCGTCGTTTCCCTGCTGTGGTTCTCCGTGCTGCGTTGCTGCAGTCACCATCGCTGAGGCTGCAGTGTGCTTGTGGAGCCTCCGGGGACACTCTTTCGCCATATGCCCTGGATCCTCGCAGATATAACACTTCCTGTTCCCTCTAGGAGGCTTCGCTTTCGCTGCTGCCGGTGCTAGGGCTCTGGCTGCTGACTGAGCCCTTGCACTCCCAACCTCCATCGGTTCCACCCCTCCCCCTGTTGGAGGCGTGGATTGCGCACGCGCTGCTTCTCTGGGAAGGAAGGAGGAGCCCCTGGCTGGTTCGCGCCCGCTGCGCCCTTCGTCCCTGCTCCACGGACGTTCTTCCAGCCGCACCCCCACCGCCAGCGCCCTCTGAACGATCTCCTGCGTGGTCCGGGGTCTCTCCCCCCTCGCAATCTCATCTTTAACCGAGTTGTGCAAGCCCTCCCAAAAAAGGTCTCTGACAGGAGCCGAATCTCTGTCCCATTCCAGGGCACTGACCAAAGCGAAAAAGCGGGCATGATACTGCCTTACGCTGGCCCTCCCTTGCCTTAGTCCATGCACCTCCTTTCGGGCAAGATCCACGTCAATGCTTGATAAAAAACAGCCATCCATCGGTTTAATAAAGGCGTCTGCATTTTGGAGCGCAGGATCCTTATCTCTCCACAAATTGCGCAGCCATGCTTTAGCGTCTCCATGCAAATGGGACATGATGAACCCCACTTTCTCTTGTTCATCTCTAAAGTCTTTGTGCAGTAGTTGCAGTGCACACATTACGTCTGCTCTAAAGTTGGGGTACTGTTGCAAATTCCCATCGAAGTGCGAGACTAGACCGCCTGTGCGTCTCCCCAACCCAATCCCCTCTGATTTGGGTGTCTGTTGCCCTTGCTTCGTAAGCACGTCCAACCTGAC
>NC_138749.1:66492053-66497053 GCF_965113315.1 Podarcis vaucheri | reverse complement strand
ACCCTAACCCTAACCCTAACCCTAACCGTAACCCTAACTCTAACCCTAACCCATCAGCAAGATGGTGGCGCGCATAGACGCTGCGGCTTAATGCTCTCCCTTAGCATTTTGCTTTGTTTTTATTATTTTATTTGGTCTGAGTATGTCTGGCCGGGCAAGAAAGATTAACAGCAGGCAGATTTACAGCAGGCAAGAACTTTTGAAGGTCGGGTTGCAGTGTGAACAAGCTGTAAGAGCTGATTATTTTCGCCCAGATAACGTTCCTGTGGGAGTAGCCAGGCCGCCGGGCTCTCCATGGATTACTATGCCTCCAGGGAGGAGGCGAAGGCGGCGTAGAGACAGGAGGCAAAGGCGGGGTTGTCGGGCTGGTGTCCTGGTAAGGTTACAGAGGAGTCCATCTAAGCCACCACTCCCTAGCATATTTCTTGCTAATGTGAGATCTCTTGCCAACAAGATGGATGAATTGAGGCTGCAGGCAGCAAAGAATAGACTTGTAAAAGATTGCTGCGTTTTATTTGTCATTGAGACATGGCTTCAACTGTCCATACCAGACGCAGTAATTCAGTTGGAAGGCTGTGCGGTACATCGTCAGGATCGAGGAATGGACTTCGGAAAAACCAAAGGAGGGGGGCTGTGTGTATATGTGAACAAATGCTGGTCCAATAATTCTAAGATTGTGGGCAGTCACTGTTCACTGGATTTGGAATATGTGGCTGTTAAATGCAGACCAGCCTATCTACCTAGGGAGTTCACAGCTGTTATGCTAACTGGCGTGTACGTGCCACCAGATGCCAATGCCAACTTGGCTTTGGGATGCCTGCAGAGCCTTATCAGCAGTCAGCAAGACAAGTACCCTGAAGCTGTGCACATCATTGCGGGAGATTTCAACCATGTTGAACTCAAAACAGTGCTTCCAACGCTCTATCAGCATGTGAAATGCCCCACAAGAGGGGATAAGACACTGGATAAAGTTTATTCGAATGTAAATCACGGCTATAGGGCTTTACAGCTGCCACACTTGGGCCAGTCCGACCATATGTCTCTGTTCCTGGTGCCAGCATATATCCCACTCAGGAAACGGGCTCCTACAATATTAAAATCTGTTAAAATCTGGCTGGAAGGTGCTATTCACCAGCTGCAGGACTGTTTTGAGAGAACCAATTGGGATATTTTCGATCGTTCGGACCTGGAGGAGTACACGGCGGCAGTACTGTGCTATATCAATCACTGCACAGACACTGTCACAGTAAATAAATCCATCCGGTTTTATCCCAATCAAAAACCCTGGATGAATGGAGAGGTCCAGTGCCTGCTGCGGGAAAGGAACAGGGCTTTCAGGTCAGGCGAGGTGCAGCTTTACAGTGTGGCAAGAGCAAACTTCAAGAGGGGTATTCGACGGGCAAAACTGGATTATAGGCAGAGGATTGAGGATAATTTAAGAAGCAACAACATAAGACAGATGTGGCAGGGGATTCAGCATATTACCAACTACAAACCTAACCTTGGCGCTGTCAACGGTGACCCTTTGCTGGCGGAGGAGCTTAACCTCTTCTTTGCTCGCTTCGAGAAGGAGCCACCTGAGACGCCGGTATTACAGCCACCAGCCCATAGGGGCCCCTCATTCACTGTAGAGGAGCACGAGGTGAGACAAGTATTGAGGATGGTGAATCCGAGGAAGGCGGCTGGACCTGATGGTATCACTGGAAAGGTGTTAAAGGGCTGTGCGGATCAGCTGGCGAGGGTCTTCACTAAGATCTTCAATAAGTCTACACCAGTCTATTGTCCCACCCTGCCTGAAGTCGTCAACTATTGTCCCTCTGCCTAAAAAATCCACAATCAGTAGTTTGAATGACTACAGACCAGTTGCACTGACTCCAATCATCGTGAAGTGTTTTGAGAAACTGGTGCGCCGTCATATTACTTCCTGTCTTCCATCAACTTTTGACAACTACCAGTTTGCATACAGGGCAAATAGATCCACAGAAGACGCTATCACCACCACTCTCCATGCTGCTCTGTCCCATCTGGAGCGGCCGGGGAATTATGTGAGGCTGCTGTTTGTGGATTTTAGCTCTGCTTTTAACACTATCCTCCCCCATAGACTGGTGTCCAAGCTAGAGACGATTGGACTCCCCAACTCCACCTGTCTCTGGGTTTTGGATTTTTTGTCAGAACGTTCTCAGAGGGTGAGAGTAGGGTCACATGTGTCCACAGCCCTTAGCCTTAACACCGGCTCACCACAGGGTTGCGTGTTGAGTCCCCTGCTCTATGCTCTCTATACGTATGACTGTACAGCCATCTACTCCAGCAACAAAATCATCAAGTTTGCTGATGATACTACGGTGGTGGGGCTTATTTCAGGAGGGGATGAGTCCGCCTATCGGGACGAGGTGGAGCGGCTCTGTGTTTGGTGTGGAGAGAACAATCTGGCTCTTAATACGGCTAAGACCAAGGAATTGGTGGTGGATTACAGGAAGAAAAAGGCGGACATTCAGCCCTTGTATATCAACGGGGAACAGGTGGAGAGGGTGGCGGAATTCAGGTTTTTGGGAGTGACTATGGATCAGGGCATGACTTGGAGCGCAAATACCACTGCTCTGGTGAAGAAGGCCCAGCAGAGAATTTATTTCCTCAGACTTTTAAAAAAGAACAATCTGAGTGAGAGACTGCTGGTGTCCTTCTACCGAGGCTCCATAGAGAGCATACTTACATACTGTATTTGTGCTTGGTTCTCCAGTTGTACAGCTAGGGAGAGGAAGGTGCTCCAGAAGGTCATAACCACAGCCCAAAGGATTATTGGTCACCCTCTCCCACCTTTGGAAGAACTGTACGGTTCCAGTTGCCTTAGGAAAGCAAACAACATCCTGCAGGATCCATCTCACCCGGGATACAGTCTGTTTGCACTGCTGCCTTCTGGCAGGAGGTATAGAAACATCAAGTCAAGGACAAATAGACTAAAAAACAGTTTCTATCCAAGAGCTGTGGCCTTTTTGAATGCTGTAACTCGATAGTGAGACCTGGGAGTTTGTGATGGGTGTGGGTGTGGGTGTGGTTGGAAGGTGGTTTGTTTGGTTGTTGCTGTTGTTTTGCTTTTGTTGTTTTTAAGGGATGGCATCCAATTTCGTTGCACTTGTGCAATGTTGCACTAGTGTAATGACAATAAAGAATCTATCTATCTATCTAATCTATCTATCTATCCTAACCCTAACCACAACATTAACCCTAATCCTAACCCTAACCCTAACCCTAACCCTAAACCTGACCCTAACCTTAACCCTAACCCTAACCCTAACCCTAACCCTAACCCCAACCCTTACCCTAACTCTAACCGCAACGCTAATCCTAACCCTAACCCTAACCTTAACCCTAACCCTAACCCCACCCTAACCCTAACCCTAACCATAGCCCTAACCCTAACCCTAACCCTAACCATAACCCCACCCTAACCCCAAACCCAACCCTAAACCTAACCCTAACCCCAACCCTAACCCTAACCCCAACCCCAAGCCTAACCGTAAATCTAACCCTAACCCTAACCCTTACCCTTACCCTAAAACTAACCCTAACCGAAACGCTAATCCTAGCCCTAGCCCTAGCCCTAACCCTAACCCTAACCCTAACCCCAACCCTAACCCTATCCCTAACCCTAACCCTAACCCTAACTCTAACCCTAACCCCAACCCTAACGCTAACCTTAACCCTAACCCTAACTTTAAGCCTAACCCTAACCCTAACCGAAACGCTAATCCTAACCCTAACCCTAAGCCTAACTCGAACCATAACCCTAACCCAAATCCCGACCCTAACCCTAACCCTAACCCTAACCCTAACCCTAACACTAACACTAACACTAACACTAACCCTAACCCTAACCCTAACCCTAACCCTAACCCTAACCCAAACCCTAAGCCTAAGCCTAAACCTAAGCCTAAGCCTAAGCCTAAGCCTAAACCTAAGCCTAAGCCTAAGCCTAAGCCTCACCCTCACCCTCACCCTCACCCTCACCCTCTCCCTCACCCTCACCCTCACCCTCACCCTATCCCTAAACCTAACCCTAACCATAACCCCACCCTAACCCCAAACCCAACCCTAACCCTAACCCTAACCCTAACCCTAAAACCAAGCCTAACCCTAACCCTAACCCCAACCCCAACCCCAACCCTAACCGTAAATCTAACCCTAACCCTAACCCCAACCCCAACCCTAACCCTAAGCCTAAGCCTAACCCTAACCCTAACCCCAACGCCAACTCCAACCCCAACCCCAAACCCAAACCCAAACCTAACCCTAACCCTATCCCTAACCATAACCCTCCCCCTAACCCTAACCCTAAACCTAAACTTAACCCTAACCCTAACACTAACACTAACCGTAACTGTATCCGTAACCTTAACCGTAAACCTAACCCTAACCGTAACCCTAACCCTAACCGTAACCCCAACACTAACCCTAATCCTAACCCTAACCCCAACCCTAACCCTAACCCTAACCCTAACCCTAACCCCACCCTAACCCGAACCCGAACCCGAACCCTAACCATAACCCCACCCTAAACCCAAACCCAAACCCAACCCTAACCCTAACACTAACACCAACCCTAACCCTAACCCCAACCCTAACCGTAAATCTAACCCTAACCCTAACCCTAAGCCTAACTCGAACCATAACCCTAACCCAAATCCCGACCCTAACCCTAACCCTAACCCTAACCCTAACACTAACCCTAACTGTAACCCTAACCCTAACCCTAACCCAAACCCTAAGCCTAAGCCTAAGCCAAAGCCTAAGCCTAAGCCTCACCCTCACCCTCACCCTCACCCTCACCCTCACCCTCACCCTCACCCTCACCCTCTCCCTCACCCTCACCCTCACCCTCACCCTATCCCTAACCCTAACCCTAACCATAACCCCACCCTAACCCCAAACCCA
This sequence comes from Podarcis vaucheri, assembly GCF_965113315.1. Taxonomy (NCBI): domain Eukaryota; kingdom Metazoa; phylum Chordata; class Lepidosauria; order Squamata; family Lacertidae; genus Podarcis; species Podarcis vaucheri. The sequence continues at coordinate 66,492,124 of NC_138749.1, read as the reverse complement.
ACCCTAACCCTAACCCTAACCCTAAAACCAAGCCTAACCCTAACCCTAACCCCAACCCCAACCCCAACCCT
>NC_138749.1:66465600-66476853 GCF_965113315.1 Podarcis vaucheri | reverse complement strand
AAAGAAGGCATTGAGGAGTTCAGCCCTTTCTGTGTCCCCTGTTTGCATTTCACCATCTTCTCCTCTGAGTGACCCCACTGTTTCTTTGTTCTTCCTTTTGCTACGAACATACCCATAAAAGCCTTTTTTGTTGCTTTTAACCTCTCTAGCAAGCCTGAGTTCATTCTGTGCTTTAGCTTTTCTGACTTTGTGTCTACACGTGCTGGCTATTTGTTTGAATTCCTCTTTGGTGGTTTCCCCCCTTTTCCATTTTTTGTACACATCCTTTTTTAATCTTAATTCAGTTAAAAGTTCTTTAGATAGCCACCCTGGTTTCTTTAGGCACCTTCCATGTTTTCGTCTCATTGGTATTTCCTGACGTTGTGCTTTTACTATCTCCGTCTTAACAAACTCCCAGCCATCATGAACTCCCTTTCCTTTTAGTATTGCTGTCCATGGGATCTCACCCAGCACTTCCCTAAGTTTTATGAAGTCGGCTTTCTTAAAGTCAAGAAATTGAGTCCTAGTATGCTTGGCTGCTACTGTCCGCTGTATAGTAAACTTCAGAAGAGCATGATCACTCGCGCCTAATGATCCTTCCACATCTACCCCACTAACCAGGTCATCAACATTGGTTAGGACCAGGTCTAAAATGGCTGTTCCTCTTGTTGCTTCTCCCACTTTCTGGACAATGAAGTTGTCTGCAAGGCCAGTGAGGAATCTGTTTGACCTTATGCTCTTGGCTGAGTTTGACGTCCAACAAATATCCGGGTAATTGAAGTCCCCCATTACTACTATCTCCCTTCCTTTTGCATGCTTGGCCATCTGTTCCAGGAAGGCATCATCTATGTCCTCCGTTTGGCTTGGGGATCTATAGTAAACCCCCACAATGAGGTCTCTGTTATTCTTCTCTCCCTTAATTTTGACCCAAATGCTCTCACTTTGGCTTTGAGGTTCTAAATCTTGGATCTCTTCACAGGTATACACACCCCTGACATATAACGCCACTCCTCCTCCTTTCTTGTCTGGTCTGTTTCTCTGAAATAAATTGTATCCCTCCATTATTACATTCCAATCGTGGGACTTATCCCACCAGGTTTCAGTGATGCCTATTATGTCATATTTAGTTTGCTGTACCAAGAGCTCAAGCTCATCTTGTTTATTTCCCATGCTTTGCGCATTAGTGTACAGACATTGAAGTCCATTAATCATTCCCCCGTGTCTCTTATTTAAGGATTTTTTCCTCCCTCCACTAGGTCCGCGTGCTGTTTGCTCCATTTGGTCTATGACATTTGGATGATCATCTTCATTAATTGATAGACTCCTACCTTCAGGAGCACTGTCTCCCTCCCCCACATTAGTCAGTTTAAAGCCCTCCTGATGAGGTTTCTGAGATTTTTGGCAAAAACATTTCTCCCAACCGTTGTGAGGTGCAGCCCATCACTTGCCAGAAGTCCATCTTCAAGAAACTGCAGTCCGTGATCTAAGAATCCAAACCGTTCCTGTTTACACCATTTGCGAAGCCAGCTGTTCACTTCCACTATTTTCCGCTCTCTCTCTGGGCCACGTCGTTCAACTGGGAGGACAGACGAGATGACAATTTGTGCATTTAGTTGCTTCAATTTCCTGCCGAGAGCCTCGTAGTCTCTTTTGATCTTCTGGAGGCTATTGCTTGCAGTGTCATTGGTTCCCACATGAACCAAGAGGAAGGGGTATTCGTCAGTGGGTTTTATGATTCCTTGCAGTCGTTCAGTTACATCTTGGATCTTAGCCCCGGGGAGACAGCACACTTCCCGAGACATCTTGTCAGGCCCACAGATCACTGCTTCTGTTCCCCTCAGTAGGGAATCCCCTATCACCACTACACACCTCCTCTTGGGTTTGGTCGGGGTTCTTCCGTGAGCTGTCCGTTCCAAGGTCGCCTGCACATTCCCTGAGGACTGACTTTGCTGCTCGTCTTCATATACCTGATCGACTGTAATGAGGGAGAGATCCTCAAATGGAGTCTGCTCTTCGTCTTCCATGCTAGAGGAGAGGACCTCAAAGCGATTGTGTATTTCTAAACAATCAGAGTGAACCCTGGGCCTCCTACTTCTTTGAGTCACGTTTCTCCATATATCTGGCTCCTGTGTTGGTGAACTAGCCTCCTTCTCAGGGGAGTCCCGTGTCTCCTCCCTGGTGGAGACGGTGTGCTCTGTTGCTTAAAAGAAGAGCTCCAGCTCTCTAATTCTTTGGAGCGTAGCTACACGTTCCTCCAGTTGCTGGACTTTGTCTTTTAAAAGGGCAATCAAACTCTACCCTACAAACTCTGATAAGCTCCTCCCACAGCTAATCCCCTGCCTCAACAGAAACCCTGCTCCCTCTGACCTTTACACAGGGAAAACAGCTAATCAGCCACAAAGAAACACACACACACAAGAAAACCCTTTTTGCTCCTTCTTCAACCGCTGCCCTGCAAACTCTGATAAGCTCCTCCCACAGCTAATCCCCTGCCTCAACAGAAACCCTGCCCCCTCTGACCTTTACACAGGGAAAACAGCTAATCAGCCACAAAGAAACACACACACACAAGAAAACCCTTTTTGCTCCTTCTTCAACCGCTGCCCTGCAAACTCTGATAAGCTCCTCCCACAGCTAATCCCCTGCCTCAACAGAAACCCTGCCCCCTCTGACCTTTACACAGGGAAAACAGCTAACCAGCCACAAAGAAACACACACACACAAGAAAACCCTTTTTGCTCCTTCTTCAACTGCTGCCCTTCAGACTCTGATAAGCTCCTCCCACAGCTAATCCCCTGCCTCAACAGAAACCCTGCCCCCTCTGACCTTTACACAGGGAAAACAGCTAACCAGCCACAAAGAAACACACAAACACAAGAAAACCCTTTTTGCTCCTTCTTCAACTGCTGCCCTTCAGACTCTGATAAGCTCCTCCCACAGCTAATCCCCTGCCTCAACAGAAACCCTGCCCCCTCTGACCTTTACACAGGGAAAACAGCTAACCAGCCACAAAGAAACACACACACACAAGAAAACCCTTTTTGCTCCTTCTTCAACTGCTGCCCTTCAGACTCTGATAAGCTCCTCCCACAGCTAATCCCCTGCCTCAACAGAAACCCTGCCCCCTCTGACCTTTACACAGGGAAAACAGCTAACCAGCCACAAAGAAACACACACACACAAGAAAACCCTTTTTGCTCCTTCTTCAACTGCTGCCCTTCAGACTCTGATAAGCTCCTCCCACAGCTAATCCCCTGCCTCAACAGAAACCCTGCCCCCTCTGACCTTTACACAGGGAAAACAGCTAACCAGCCACAAAGAAACACACACACACAAGAAAACCCTTTTTGCTCCTTCTTCAACTGCTGCCCTTCAGACTCTGATAAGCTCCTCCCACAGCTAATCCCCTGCCTCAACAGAAACCCTGCCCCCTCTGACCTTTACACAGGGAAAACAGCTAACCAGCCACAAAGAAACACACACACACAAGAAAACCCTTTTTGCTCCTTCTTCAACTGCTGCCCTTCAGACTCTGATAAGCTCCTCCCACAGCTAATCCCCTGCCTCAACAGAAACCCTGCCCCCTCTGACCTTTACACAGGGAAAACAGCTAACCAGCCACAAAGAAACACACACACACAAGAAAACCCTTTTTGCTCCTTCTTCAACTGCTGCCCTTCAGACTCTGATAAGCTCCTCCCACAGCTAATCCCCTGCCTCAACAGAAACCCTGCCCCCTCTGACCTTTACACAGGGAAAACAGCTAACCAGCCACAAAGAAACACACACACACACACAAGAAAACCCTTTTTGCTCCTTCTTCAACTGCTGCCCTTCAGACTCTGATAAGCTCCTCCCACAGCTAATCCCCTGCCTCAACAGAAACCCTGCCCCCTCTGACCTTTACACAGGGAAAACAGCTAACCAGCCACAAAGAAACACACACACACAAGAAAACCCTTTTTGCTCCTTCTTCAACTGCTGCCCTTCAGACTCTGATAAGCTCCTCCCACAGCTAATCCCCTGCCTCAACAGAAACCCTGCCCCCTCTGACCTTTACACAGGGAAAACAGCTAACCAGCCACAAAGAAACACACACACACACACAAGAAAACCCTTTTTGCTCCTTCTTCAACTGCTGCCCTTCAGACTCTGATAAGCTCCTCCCACAGCTAATCCCCTGCCTCAACAGAAACCCTGCCCCCTCTGACCTTTACACAGGGAAAACAGCTAACCAGCCACAAAGAAACACACACACACAAGAAAACCCTTTTTGCTCCTTCTTCAACTGCTGCCCTTCAGACTCTGATAAGCTCCTCCCACAGCTAATCCCCTGCCTCAACAGAAACCCTGCCCCCTCTGACCTTTACACAGGGAAAACAGCTAACCAGCCACAAAGAAACACACACACACACAAGAAAACCCTTTTTGCTCCTTCTTCAACTGCTGCCCTTCAGACTCTGATAAGCTCCTCCCACAGCTAATCCCCTGCCTCAACAGAAACCCTGCCCCCTCTGACCTTTACACAGGGAAAACAGCTAACCAGCCACAAAGAAACACACACACACAAGAAAACCCTTTTTGCTCCTTCTTCAACTGCTGCCCTTCAGACTCTGATAAGCTCCTCCCACAGCTAATCCCCTGCCTCAACAGAAACCCTGCCCCCTCTGACCTTTACACAGGGAAAACAGCTAACCAGCCACAAAGAAACACACACACACACAAGAAAACCCTTTTTGCTCCTTCTTCAACTGCTGCCCTTCAGACTCTGATAAGCTCCTCCCACAGCTAATCCCCTGCCTCAACAGAAACCCTGCCCCCTCTGACCTTTACACAGGGAAAACAGCTAACCAGCCACAAAGAAACACACACACACACAAGAAAACCCTTTTTGCTCCTTCTTCAACTGCTGCCCTTCAGACTCTGATAAGCTCCTCCCACAGCTAATCCCCTGCCTCAACAGAAACCCTGCCCCCTCTGACCTTTACACAGGGAAAACAGCTAACCAGCCACAAAGAAACACACACACACAAGAAAACCCTTTTTGCTCCTTCTTCAACTGCTGCCCTTCAGACTCTGATAAGCTCCTCCCACAGCTAATCCCCTGCCTCAACAGAAACCCTGCCCCCTCTGACCTTTACACAGGGAAAACAGCTAACCAGCCACAAAGAAACACACACACACACACAAGAAAACCCTTTTTGCTCCTTCTTCAACTGCTGCCCTTCAGACTCTGATAAGCTCCTCCCACAGCTAATCCCCTGCCTCAACAGAAACCCTGCCCCCTCTGACCTTTACACAGGGAAAACAGCTAACCAGCCACAAAGAAACACACACACACACACAAGAAAACCCTTTTTGCTCCTTCTTCAACTGCTGCCCTTCAGACTCTGATAAGCTCCTCCCACAGCTAATCCCCTGCCTCAACAGAAACCCTGCCCCCTCTGACCTTTACACAGGGAAAACAGCTAACCAGCCACAAAGAAACACACACACACACAAGAAAACCCTTTTTGCTCCTTCTTCAACTGCTGCCCTTCAGACTCTGATAAGCTCCTCCCACAGCTAATCCCCTGCCTCAACAGAAACCCTGCCCCCTCTGACCTTTACACAGGGAAAACAGCTAACCAGCCACAAAGAAACACACACACACACACAAGAAAACCCTTTTTGCTCCTTCTTCAACTGCTGCCCTTCAGACTCTGATAAGCTCCTCCCACAGCTAATCCCCTGCCTCAACAGAAACCCTGCCCCCTCTGACCTTTACACAGGGAAAACAGCTAACCAGCCACAAAGAAACACACACACACACAAGAAAACCCTTTTTGCTCCTTCTTCAACTGCTGCCCTTCAGACTCTGATAAGCTCCTCCCACAGCTAATCCCCTGCCTCAACAGAAACCCTGCCCCCTCTGACCTTTACACAGGGAAAACAGCTAACCAGCCACAAAGAAACACACACACACACAAGAAAACCCTTTTTGCTCCTTCTTCAACTGCTGCCCTTCAGACTCTGATAAGCTCCTCCCACAGCTAATCCCCTGCCTCAACAGAAACCCTGCCCCCTCTGACCTTTACACAGGGAAAACAGCTAACCAGCCACAAAGAAACACACACACACACAGAAAACCCTTTTTGCTCCTTCTTCAACTGCTGCCCTTCAGACTCTGATAAGCTCCTCCCACAGCTAATCCCCTGCCTCAACAGAAACCCTGCCCCCTCTGACCTTTACACAGGGAAAACAGCTAACCAGCCACAAAGAAACACACACACACAAGAAAACCCTTTTTGCTCCTTCTTCAACTGCTGCCCTTCAGACTCTGATAAGCTCCTCCCACAGCTAATCCCCTGCCTCAACAGAAACCCTGCCCCCTCTGACCTTTACACAGGGAAAACAGCTAACCAGCCACAAAGAAACACACACACACACAAGAAAACCCTTTTTGCTCCTTCTTCAACTGCTGCCCTTCAGACTCTGATAAGCTCCTCCCACAGCTAATCCCCTGCCTCAACAGAAACCCTGCCCCCTCTGACCTTTACACAGGGAAAACAGCTAACCAGCCACAAAGAAACACACACACACACAAGAAAACCCTTTTTGCTCCTTCTTCAACTGCTGCCCTTCAGACTCTGATAAGCTCCTCCCACAGCTAATCCCCTGCCTCAACAGAAACCCTGCCCCCTCTGACCTTTACACAGGGAAAACAGCTAACCAGCCACAAAGAAACACACACACACAAGAAAACCCTTTTTGCTCCTTCTTCAACTGCTGCCCTTCAGACTCTGATAAGCTCCTCCCACAGCTAATCCCCTGCCTCAACAGAAACCCTGCCCCCTCTGACCTTTACACAGGGAAAACAGCTAACCAGCCACAAAGAAACACACACACACACAAGAAAACCCTTTTTGCTCCTTCTTCAACTGCTGCCCTTCAGACTCTGATAAGCTCCTCCCACAGCTAATCCCCTGCCTCAACAGAAACCCTGCCCCCTCTGACCTTTACACAGGGAAAACAGCTAACCAGCCACAAAGAAACACACACACACAAGAAAACCCTTTTTGCTCCTTCTTCAACTGCTGCCCTTCAGACTCTGATAAGCTCCTCCCACAGCTAATCCCCTGCCTCAACAGAAACCCTGCCCCCTCTGACCTTTACACAGGGAAAACAGCTAACCAGCCACAAAGAAACACACACACACAAGAAAACCCTTTTTGCTCCTTCTTCAACTGCTGCCCTTCAGACTCTGATAAGCTCCTCCCACAGCTAATCCCCTGCCTCAACAGAAACCCTGCCCCCTCTGACCTTTACACAGGGAAAACAGCTAACCAGCCACAAAGAAACACACACACACAAGAAAACCCTTTTTGCTCCTTCTTCAACTGCTGCCCTTCAGACTCTGATAAGCTCCTCCCACAGCTAATCCCCTGCCTCAACAGAAACCCTGCCCCCTCTGACCTTTACACAGGGAAAACAGCTAACCAGCCACAAAGAAACACACACACACACAAGAAAACCCTTTTTGCTCCTTCTTCAACTGCTGCCCTTCAGACTCTGATAAGCTCCTCCCACAGCTAATCCCCTGCCTCAACAGAAACCCTGCCCCCTCTGACCTTTACACAGGGAAAACAGCTAACCAGCCACAAAGAAACACACACACACACAAGAAAACCCTTTTTGCTCCTTCTTCAACTGCTGCCCTTCAGACTCTGATAAGCTCCTCCCACAGCTAATCCCCTGCCTCAACAGAAACCCTGCCCCCTCTGACCTTTACACAGGGAAAACAGCTAACCAGCCACAAAGAAACACACACACACAAGAAAACCCTTTTTGCTCCTTCTTCAACTGCTGCCCTTCAGACTCTGATAAGCTCCTCCCACAGCTAATCCCCTGCCTCAACAGAAACCCTGCCCCCTCTGACCTTTACACAGGGAAAACAGCTAACCAGCCACAAAGAAACACACACACACAAGAAAACCCTTTTTGCTCCTTCTTCAACTGCTGCCCTTCAGACTCTGATAAGCTCCTCCCACAGCTAATCCCCTGCCTCAACAGAAACCCTGCCCCCTCTGACCTTTACACAGGGAAAACAGCTAACCAGCCACAAAGAAACACACACACACAAGAAAACCCTTTTTGCTCCTTCTTCAACTGCTGCCCTTCAGACTCTGATAAGCTCCTCCCACAGCTAATCCCCTGCCTCAACAGAAACCCTGCCCCCTCTGACCTTTACACAGGGAAAACAGCTAACCAGCCACAAAGAAACACACACACACAAGAAAACCCTTTTTGCTCCTTCTTCAACTGCTGCCCTTCAGACTCTGATAAGCTCCTCCCACAGCTAATCCCCTGCCTCAACAGAAACCCTGCCCCCTCTGACCTTTACACAGGGAAAACAGCTAACCAGCCACAAAGAAACACACACACACACAAGAAAACCCTTTTTGCTCCTTCTTCAACTGCTGCCCTTCAGACTCTGATAAGCTCCTCCCACAGCTAATCCCCTGCCTCAACAGAAACCCTGCCCCCTCTGACCTTTACACAGGGAAAACAGCTAACCAGCCACAAAGAAACACACACACACAAGAAAACCCTTTTTGCTCCTTCTTCAACTGCTGCCCTTCAGACTCTGATAAGCTCCTACAGCTAATCCCCTGCCTCAACAGAAACCCTGCCCCCTCTGACCTTTACACAGGGAAAACAGCTAACCAGCCACAAAGAAACACACACACACACACACACAAGAAAACCCTTTTTGCTCCTTCTTCAACTGCTGCCCTTCAGACTCTGATAAGCTCCTCCCACAGCTAATCCCCTGCCTCAACAGAAACCCTGCCCCCTCTGACCTTTACACAGGGAAAACAGCTAACCAGCCACAAAGAAACACACACACACACAAGAAAACCCTTTTTGCTCCTTCTTCAACTGCTGCCCTTCAGACTCTGATAAGCTCCTCCCACAGCTAATCCCCTGCCTCAACAGAAACCCTGCCCCCTCTGACCTTTACACAGGGAAAACAGCTAACCAGCCACAAAGAAACACACACACACACAAGAAAACCCTTTTTGCTCCTTCTTCAACTGCTGCCCTTCAGACTCTGATAAGCTCCTCCCACAGCTAATCCCCTGCCTCAACAGAAACCCTGCCCCCTCTGACCTTTACACAGGGAAAACAGCTAACCAGCCACAAAGAAACACACACACACACAAGAAAACCCTTTTTGCTCCTTCTTCAACTGCTGCCCTTCAGACTCTGATAAGCTCCTCCCACAGCTAATCCCCTGCCTCAACAGAAACCCTGCCCCCTCTGACCTTTACACAGGGAAAACAGCTAACCAGCCACAAAGAAACACACACACACACAAGAAAACCCTTTTTGCTCCTTCTTCAACTGCTGCCCTTCAGACTCTGATAAGCTCCTCCCACAGCTAATCCCCTGCCTCAACAGAAACCCTGCCCCCTCTGACCTTTACACAGGGAAAACAGCTAACCAGCCACAAAGAAACACACACACACACAAGAAAACCCTTTTTGCTCCTTCTTCAACTGCTGCCCTTCAGACTCTGATAAGCTCCTCCCACAGCTAATCCCCTGCCTCAACAGAAACCCTGCCCCCTCTGACCTTTACACAGGGAAAACAGCTAACCAGCCACAAAGAAACACACACACACACAAGAAAACCCTTTTTGCTCCTTCTTCAACTGCTGCCCTTCAGACTCTGATAAGCTCCTCCCACAGCTAATCCCCTGCCTCAACAGAAACCCTGCCCCCTCTGACCTTTACACAGGGAAAACAGCTAACCAGCCACAAAGAAACACACACACACACAAGAAAACCCTTTTTGCTCCTTCTTCAACTGCTGCCCTTCAGACTCTGATAAGCTCCTCCCACAGCTAATCCCCTGCCTCAACAGAAACCCTGCCCCCTCTGACCTTTACACAGGGAAAACAGCTAACCAGCCACAAAGAACACACACACACACAAGAAAACCCTTTTTGCTCCTTCTTCAACTGCTGCCCTTCAGACTCTGATAAGCTCCTCCCACAGCTAATCCCCTGCCTCAACAGAAACCCTGCCCCCTCTGACCTTTACACAGGGAAAACAGCTAACCAGCCACAAAGAACACACACACACACACACAAGAAAACCCTTTTTGCTCCTTCTTCAACTGCTGCCCTTCAGACTCTGATAAGCTCCTCCCACAGCTAATCCCCTGCCTCAACAGAAACCCTGCCCCCTCTGACCTTTACACAGGGAAAACAGCTAACCAGCCACAAAGAAACACACACACACACAAGAAAACCCTTTTTGCTCCTTCTTCAACTGCTGCCCTTCAGACTCTGATAAGCTCCTCCCACAGCTAATCCCCTGCCTCAACAGAAACCCTGCCCCCTCTGACCTTTACACAGGGAAAACAGCTAACCAGCCACAAAGAAACACACACACACAAGAAAACCCTTTTTGCTCCTTCTTCAACTGCTGCCCTTCAGACTCTGATAAGCTCCTCCCACAGCTAATCCCCTGCCTCAACAGAAACCCTGCCCCCTCTGACCTTTACACAGGGAAAACAGCTAACCAGCCACAAAGAAACACACACACACACAAGAAAACCCTTTTTGCTCCTTCTTCAACTGCTGCCCTTCAGACTCTGATAAGCTCCTCCCACAGCTAATCCCCTGCCTCAACAGAAACCCTGCCCCCTCTGACCTTTACACAGGGAAAACAGCTAACCAGCCACAAAGAAACACACACACACAAGAAAACCCTTTTTGCTCCTTCTTCAACTGCTGCCCTTCAGACTCTGATAAGCTCCTCCCACAGCTAATCCCCTGCCTCAACAGAAACCCTGCCCCCTCTGACCTTTACACAGGGAAAACAGCTAACCAGCCACAAAGAAACACACACACACACAAGAAAACCCTTTTTGCTCCTTCTTCAACTGCTGCCCTTCAGACTCTGATAAGCTCCTCCCACAGCTAATCCCCTGCCTCAACAGAAACCCTGCCCCCTCTGACCTTTACACAGGGAAAACAGCTAACCAGCCACAAAGAAACACACACACACAAGAAAACCCTTTTTGCTCCTTCTTCAACTGCTGCCCTTCAGACTCTGATAAGCTCCTCCCACAGCTAATCCCCTGCCTCAACAGAAACCCTGCCCCCTCTGACCTTTACACAGGGAAAACAGCTAACCAGCCACAAAGAAACACACACACACACAAGAAAACCCTTTTTGCTCCTTCTTCAACTGCTGCCCTTCAGACTCTGATAAGCTCCTC
>NC_138749.1:66445600-66453100 GCF_965113315.1 Podarcis vaucheri | reverse complement strand
ACCCTAACCGTAACCCTAACCGTAACCCTAACCGTAACCCTAACCTTAACCCTAACCCCAACCCTAACCCTAACCCTAACCTCAATCCTAACCCTAAACCTAACACTTACCGTAACACTAACCGTAACTGTCAGGGGTTCAGGAGCAGAGGCGAGGGCAAGGGAGGAAACAGAGAGCGAAGGGGAGGAGGCAGAAGAAAAGATGAGTGATGACGACGACCCGAGATCTCCGAGTCTTTCCAGTGAATCAGAAGATTCACAGGAAGGGGCGCCAGTGGCTGGAGCAAGGGGGGAGCCTAGGGGGACACCCCAGGAAGAAGGGTCCAGAGGGGGCTCAGAGAGCAGCAGTGGGAAATCGGGACCAGCATCACCAACAGAACGCAGTGGAGAGGAAGGGCGCCAGGTACCGAGCTCTGGCAGCTCGCAGCAGGAGGGAGGGCATGAGTCAGGAGTGGCCACACCTCCATCGGGGAGCGAAGAAACGGTCAGGCGGAAAGTGGAAGGTTGGGCGCGCGCGCCAAGTTCAAATGCACAGGAAGGTGGCGCAGTAAGCAGCCCGGAAAGGGAGCCAGGTCCTAAAGCCCGACGCAAGGAGACAGAAGGGTCCGGGGGGTCAGCGTCACAAGCGTCCCGGAAGGAAGAGACTACGGGGGGCAGAGGGACCCAGAGAAGAACGGTCAGGCGGAAAAGGTGGAGTAAGGCTAGGGCATTTAGCTGGTGTACAGGGGCGAAGACTCAGACGGAGCTTCGCCGGTCTAACCCATAAGACGTAGAGTTGCACGCAGCAGCTTGAGAATGGAAACTGTAACTCAATAAAGACTTTTACAAAATGATCGCTGGCTAGCGTGATCCTCTGTGAGCTAGGATCTGGAAGCAGCTCTGATAGTAAGCTCCGTCTCCAATTTGTGGGCATCCACGGCCTCGCGGAGAGGAGAGAAAGCGGGTGCCTACTAGCGAGCTCACGAACGGCAGACAATATGACGGCCGAACAGCAGATAGCGGAACTCAGAGACTGAATGCCGAGGCACTTGCATCCAGGAAGAGAGAGGAGGACGCAGCTGCCGCCTACAGGGATCTCCAGGTCAGGTTGGAAATGCTTACGAAGCAAGGGCAACTGACACCCAAACCGGAGGGGATTGGGTTGGGGAGACGAACAGGCGGTCTGGTCTCTCACTTCGATGGGAATTTGCAACAGTACCCCAACTTTAGAGCAGATGTAATGTGTGCACTGCAACTGCTGAACAAAGACTTTAGAGATGAGCAAGAGAAGGTGGGATTCATCATGTCCCATTTGCATGGAGATGCTAAAGCATGGCTGCGCAATTTGTGGAGAGATAAGGATCCGGCGCTCCAAAATGCGGATGCCTTTATTAAAGCGATGGATGGGTGCTTTTTATCAAGCATAGACGTGGATCTTGCTCGGAAGGAGGTACATGGACTGAAGCAAGGGAGGGCCAGCGTAAGGCAGTACCATGCCCGCTTTTTCGCTTTGGTCAGTGCCCTGGAATGGGACAGAGATTCGGCTCCAGTCAGAGACCTGTTTTGGGAAGGATTGAACAGCGCGGTTAAAGATGAAATTGCGAGGGGGGAGAGACCCCGGACCACGCAGGAGATCGTTCAGAGGGCGTTGGCGGTGGGGGTGAGGCTGGAAGAACGTCCGTGGAGCAGGGACGAAGGGCGTGGAGGGCGCGAACCAGCCAGGGGCTACTCCTTCCTTCCCAGAGAAGCAGCGTGTGCGCAATCCACGCCTCCGCCAGGAGGAGGAGCGGAACCGATGGAGGTTGGAGGTGCAAGGGCTCAGTCAGCAACCAGAGCCCTAGCACCGGGAGCAGTGAAAGCAAAGCCTCCTAGAGGGAACAGGAAGTGTTACATCTGCGATGATTCCCAGCATATGGCGAAAGAGTGTCCCCAGCGGCTCCACAAGCACACTGCAGCCTCAGCAATGGTAACTGCAGCAACGCAGCAAGGAGAACTACAGCAGGGAAACGACGGAGTCTGGCTGGAGAAAGAGGCACTGGGGCCCAGCCAGACGTGTCAGTGAAGCAGTCCCCAGAGATTTTGCAGCCCATGGACCCCCTCCCGCCCAAGCCAGTAGTGAGGCTCACCGCATCGCTCCAGCTGCCCAATGGAATCGCCATGGACGTGCCAATCACCATTGACTCAGGAAGCAATGCGGACTTTATAGGGCAAGACTTTGTCGACCGGCACGCTATACAGTTGCTGCCTGCCACGCTGCCCCTGCAGGTTGTCACGGTGGATGGCAGGGAGTTGCTTGGAGGGCAAGTGGTGAAGCAAACGCCACCAATGGTGATGTGACTTGGAAATCACAGGGAAGTCATCAGCTTCAACGTCACTCAACTATCGGACACGCCCATTGTATTGGGCATGAGTTGGCTGGACAAGCACAGCCCGACACTGGCTTGGTACCAGAGGCAGCTGACTTTCGGCTCTTCCTTTTGTGCTGAACACCGCATCCTGCCCCGGCAGGAAGGAGAGGAAGAGGAGTCACAGCTGCAGCTAGGCACGCTGCAAGCGGTTCCCCACAAGTACGCAGAATTTTTGGAGGTTTTCTGCGAGAAGGAGGCGGACAGGCTACCCCCCCCACAGACCATATGACTGCAAAATTGACCTGCTACCAGGGGCGGCGCTGCCCAAAGGGAAGCTGTATTCCATGTCTGAGGACGAACTGCAGGAACTCAAAGAGTTCATAGATCATAATTTAGAGCGCGGTTTCATCCGAGAGTCCAAGGCAGCGGGGGGCAGTCCTGTATTCTTTGTTAAGAAGAAGGACACGCCCCAAAAAAGGCTTGTAGTGGACTATCGCACCTTGAACAGTGTGACCAAGCCATCGGACTTCCCCATGCCCCGAATCGACGACCTCCTCGCAAAGGTACGCAAGGGCCGCGTGTTCACCAAGTTGGACCTGCGAGGGGCGTACAACCTCATTCGCATGCGGGAAGGAGATGAGTGGAAGACAGCCATGTTCACCCCCCTGGGCACCTACGAATATAGAGTTATGCCTTTTGGACTGCAAAATGGCTCCCACTGTTTTCAAGCTTTCATGCATCACGTGTTAGCGGGGCTCCTCTACAAGACATGCGTCTGCTTCTTGGATGACATCCTGATCTTTTCGGAATCGCAGCAGGAGCATGACAGACACGTCAAGGAAGTGCTGAGCAGGCTACAGCAGCATAGGCTTTACGCCAAGCTGGAGAAGTGCCAGTTCGACGTGACGGAGGTGGATTTCCTGGGCTACAAGTTGTCTGACAAGGGGCGGAGACTCAGACGGAGCTTCGCCGGTCTAACCCATAAGACGTAGAGTTGCACGCAGCAGGTTGAGAATGGAAACTGTAACCCAATAAAGACATTTACAAAATGATTGCTGGCTAGCGTGATCCTCTGTGAGCTAGGATCTGGAAGCAGCTCTGATAGTAACCTTAACCTTAACCCTAACCCTAACCCTAATCCTAACCCTAACCATAACCCAAACTCTAACCCTATCCTAACCCTAACCCTAACACTAACACTAACACTAACTGTAACCTTAACCCTAACCCTAACCATAACCCTAACCCTAACCCAAACTCTAACCCTAACCCTAACCCTAGCCCTAACCCTAACCCTAAACCTACCGCTAAACCTAACCCTAACGCTAACCCTTACCGTAACCTTAACCCAAACTCTAACCCTAAACCTAACCCCAATCCTAACCCTAAACTTAATCGTAACACTAACCGTAACACTAACCGTAACCCTAACCCTAACCTTAACCCTAACCCTTACCCCAATCCTAACCGTAACCCTAACCCAAACCGGAACCCTCACCCTAACCCTAACCCTAACCCTAACCCTAACCCTAACACTTACTGTAACCGTAACCTTAACCCTAACACTAACCCTAACCCTAACCCCAACCCCAACCCCAACCCTAACCCTAACCCTAACCCTAACCCTAATCGAAACGCTAACCCTAACCCTAACCCTAACCCTAACCCTAACCAAAACGGTAACCCTAACCATAACACTAACCTTGACCGTAACCCTAACCCTAACCCTAACCCTTACCCTTCCCCTTACCCTTACCCTAACCCTAACCGAAACGCTAACCCTAACCCCAATCCTAACCCTAACACTAACACTAACCGTAACCCTAACCCAAACCGGAACCCTAACCCTAACCCTAACCCTAACCCTAACCCTAACCGAAACGCTAACGCTAACCCTAACCCTAACCGTAACCGTAATCCTAACACTAACCCTAACCCTAACCCTAACCCTAACCCTAAACATAAACCTAAACCTAAACCTAACCCTAACCCCAATCCTTGCCCTAAACCTAACCCTAACCCCAATCTTAACTCTAATCCTAACCCTAACCCTAACCGTAACACTAACTGTAACCGTAACCCTAACCTTAACCCTAACCCCAACCCCAACCCCAACCCTAACCCTAACCCTAACCCTAACCCTAATAGAAACGCTAACCCTAACCTTAACCCTAACCGTAACACTAACCGTAACCCAAACCCTAACCCTAACGCTAACCCTAACCCTAACCCTTACCCTTACCCTAACACTAACCCTAACCGAAATGCTAACCCTAACCCTAAGGCTAAACCTAACCCTAAACCTAACCCTAACCCTAACCCTAATCCTAACCCTAACCCTAACCATAACCATAACCCTAACCCTAACCCTAACCCTAACCCTATCCTAGCCCTAACCCTAACCATAACCTAAACCCTAACCCTTACCCTTACCCTAATCCTAACCCTAACCGTAACCCTAACCCAAATCGGAACCCTCACCCTAACCCTAACCCTAACCCTAACCCTAACCGTAACACTTACTGTAACTGTAACCCTAACCCTAACCCTAACCCTAACCCCAACCCCAACCCTAACCCTAACCCTAACCCTAATCGAAACGCTAACCCTAACCCTAACCCTAACCGTAACACTAACCGTAACCCTAACCAAAACGGTAACCCTAACCATAACACTAACCTTAACCGTAACCATAACCGTAACCGTAACCGTAACCCTAACCCTAACCCTAACCCTAACCCTAACCCTTACCCTTACCCTTACCCTTTCCCTTACCCTTACCCTTACCCTTACCCTAACCCTAACCGAAACGCTAACCCTAACCCTAACACTAACCCTAACCCTAACCCTAACCGAAACGCTAACGCTAAACCTAACCCTAACCCTAACCCTAACCCTAACCCTAAACCTAAACCTAAACCTAAACCTAACCCTAACCCCAATCCTTGCCCTAAACCTAACCCTAACCACAATCTTAACTCTAATCCTAAACCTAACCCTAACCCTAACCGTAACACTAACTGTAACCATAACCTTAACCCTAACCTTAACCCTAACCCCAACCCTAACCCTAACCCTAACCCTAATAGAAACGCTATCCCTAACCTTAACCCTAACCGTAACACTAATCGTAACCCAAACCCAAACCCAAACCCTAACCCTAACCCTAACCCTAACCCTTACCCTTACCCTAACACTAACCCTAACCGAAACGCTAACCCTAACCCTAAACCTAAACCTAAACCTAAACCTAAACCTAACCCTAACCCCAATCCTGGCCCTAAACCTAACCCTAACCCCAATCTTAACTCTAATCCTAAACCTAACCCTAACCCTAACCGTAACACTAACTGTAACCGTAACCTTAACCTTAACCTTAACCCTAACCCCAACCCTAACCCTAACCCTAACCCTAACCCTAACCCTAATAGAAACTCTAACCCTAACCTTAACCCTAACCGTAACACTAATCGTAACCCTAACCCAAACCGGAACCCTCACCCTCACCCTAACCCTAACCCTAACCCTAACCCTAACACTTACTGTAACCGTAACCTTAACCCTAACACTAACCCTAACCCTAACCCCAACCCCAACCCTAACCCTAACCCTAACCCTAACCCTAACCCTAATCGAAACGCTAACCCTAACCCTAACCCTAACCGTAACCCTAACCAAAACGGTAACCCTAACCATAACACTAACCTTAACCGTAACCGTAACCGTAACCGTAACCCTAACCCTAACCCTTACCCTTACCCTTACCCTTACCCTAACCGAAACGCTAACCCTAACCCCAATCCTAACCCTAACACTAACACTAACCGTAACCCTAACCGAAACCGGAACCCTAACCCTAACCCTAACCCTAACCCTAACCGAAACGCTAACGCTAACCCTAACCCTAACCCTAACCGTAATCCTAACCCTAACCCTAACCCTAACCCTAACCCTAACCCTAACCCTAAACCTAAACCTAAACCTAACCCTAACCCCAATCCTTGCCCTAAACCTAACCCTAACCCCAATCTTAACTCTAATCCTAACCCTAAACCTAACCGTAACACTAACTGTAACCGTAACCCTAACCCTAACCCTAACCTTAACCCTAACCCCAACCCCAACCCCAACCCTAACCCTAACCCTAATAGAAACGCTAACCCTAACCTTAACCCTAACCGTAACACTAACCGTAACCCAAACCCTAACCCTAACGCTAACCCTAACCCTAACCCTTACCCTTACCCTAACACTAACCCTAACCGAAATGCTAACCCTAACCCTAAGGCTAAACCTAACCCTAAACCTAACCCTAACCCTAACCCTAACCCTAACCCTAACCATAACCCTAACCCTAACCCTAACCCTAACCCTAACCCTAACCCTAACCCTAACCCTAACCCTAACCCTATCCTAGCCCTAACCCTAACCGTAACCTAAACCCTAACCCTTACCCTTACCCTAATCCTAACCCTAACCGTAACCCTAACCCAAACCGGAACCCTCACCCTAACCCTAACCCTAACCCTAACCCTAACCGTAACACTTACTGTAACCGTAACCGTAACCCTAACCCTAACCCTAACCCTAACCCCAACCCCAACCCTAACCCTAACCCTAACCCTAACCCTAACCCTAATCGAAACGCTAACCCTAACCCTAACCGTAACACTAACCGTAACCCTAACCAAAACGGTAACCCTAACCATAACACTAACCTTAACCGTAACCGTAACCCTAACCCTAACCCTAACCCTAACCCTAACCCTTACCCTTACCCTTTCCCTTACCCTTACCCTAACCCTAACCGAAACGCTAACCCTAACCCTAACCCTAACACTAACCCTAACCCTAACCCTAACCAAAACGCTAACGCTAACGCTAACGCTAACCCTAACACTAACCCTAACCCTAACCCTAACCCTAAACCTAAACCTAAACCTAACCCTAACCCCAATCCTTGCCCTAAACCTAACCCTAACCCCAATCTTAACTCTAATCCTAAACCTAACCCTAACCCTAACCGTAACACTAACTGTAACCATAACCTTAACCCTAACCTTAACCCTAACCCCAACCCTAACCCTAACCCTAACCCTAATAGAAACACTAACCCTAACCTTAACCCTAACCGTAACACTAATCGTAACCCAAACCCAAACCCAAACCCTAAC